>NC_033621.1:23960440-23990774 GCF_001540865.1 Ananas comosus | reverse complement strand
GTTAATAGGGTTTAACAAAACCCACCATCTTTTGTCTTGTTCCCTTCACCCACACTAGAATATTGGATGTGTTGTGCATAGTTAGATATATATCATCTATTGCACTAAAAAATAAACCCCTTCAAATTTGGAAAATGTTGCAACTTAAGTATATATATATATTAATCATAAACTACAATGTCCCAGGGGGTTGAGCATCCATGTTGTGTAATTTGTCACAACTTTTACACAAATGTTGTACACGCATTGTTCCTTTTAAAGTACTAAGCTTCGTCAAATTTTCGGTTTCGATTATTATTTATCTTAGTTTCTAATTCATATACGCTTTAAAATAGCACCGATACGTGGGTTTCGATCACATCTTTTTCAAACAAATTTTTTTTTTTAATTAGAACTTTGATATAGTAAAGGGTGCTTCAATTTATGTGGTAGTGTGGTACTCCACATTATCAAAATGTTAGTTATATTTAGGTTTGACTAAAATGAACGGTGAGGGCCCTCCAGGGCATTAGGTTGTTGTCATAGTACTTTAAGAAAAAGCATAATTTTGAATTTGGATATACGGAATTTGTTAATAAATTCAAATTTTGAATACAAATTCGTCCTAGCGCATCAATTAGATGGCTCTATGCTTTGTACTTATCTATGATTTAAAAACTGTACCACTACATTTAGTTTATCATATATAGATGTCTTTGTTCAGACGACCCTTAACGAACTCGCACTACATTTTTTTTCCTTTTTTATTTGAAGGGAAAAAAAAAAAGAAGCTAGTTTTAGACATTTTTATTAAAAATATATCACAAATTTAGATTTGTACGAGAATTTTAATAATGTAAACCCCTCTAATTTCAACTCTTAGAAGTAAATAGCAATCGACCGCCTCTAGAGCAAGTGGCAAAGGGTTTGATGGTTGGTATTCGAGGTCCCAAGTTCAAATCCTAGTTGATTCACATTTTCAACTAAGTTTATTTCTAAACAAAATAAACGAAGGGTGTAGCGTGCTATTATATTTCTCAAAAAAATAATAATAATAATAATTTTTTCAAAAAGCCAATGGTTAAATTGTATAGATTTAAAATGACTCCTTAATCTTTTTTTTAAAAAAAGTTTAATTTGCGCATCCTCTACTCACTAATTGTTTGTTCTAGTCTCTTCAGTTAGCTATTTTAAAAATTTTGTTAAAATCAAACACTTACGAGAGATGGCACGTGACCTCCCTTTCTTTACTAAAGCAACTCTTGATTACGTGCGTTTCTTGTGCACGTTTCTTTTGATTCAAAAAATTTTCAAAATTACCAACAAAAAGAGCTAAATCAAATTTATAAAAGTCCAAGGGTTATCAAAATTACTCATAAGTCGTTTTCGATGATAGAGATTCCAAATCGACAATCCAGATCGTTAAACATTATCTAGAGCATTTAAAATTTCTAAAAATCAAATTTCATAATTTTTTGACATCATTTACCATACGATCAAAAAGTCACAAAATTGATAATTTTTAATGGCTGGTATAAAATATTTGCTAGTTTAACGGTGTAAAAGAATTGAAATAGATTGAATTTTTGATAGAAAATTATATTCACTATCCAGATAAAAGATCAATAACTCCGATCTTAAATTGAAATATCCGATTATTCATTCTCAGAACGTCGTTTGATTTTGACTGTTCAGACTTTATTATGATTTCGAAAAATTATGAAATTTATTTTTTTAAAAATTTTAAATACTTTAGATCATATTTAACAAAGTGGATCGTCGATTCGAAAACTTCATCATCGAAAACAACTTATGAGTATAGTAGGTCTACTCTGGGGTGTCTATAATTTTATCCAAAACCAGTAATTATCTCTCACCTCAAAAAGGCCCAAACGTTATATGGGCCTCTTTCTACTGGGCCGTATAGCGGCCCATTAATTACCCGACCCATTCTCCGCTATAAAACAAAAAGATGCGGAAACCCTAATCCCTCTTTTCATATATCGCCGCCCCCAATTTCACCTCCTCCATCAGCTTCTTCGTCTCCCCTCTCTCGATCCCATTTCCCTCTCCATATTACGTTTCTCTCGATTTCGATTGTTTTTTTATCCATTTCGATCAAATCGATGCAGAGGCCTCGATTCGTGGAGCGTGATGATGAGCTAAATGTCGCCCCAGGCTTACGATCCCTTCTACGATCAATGGTGATCGACATTTCTATCTGACTCCTTTTCACAAATTTTAGTGTTTAATTTCATTTTGTTTTCCCTCGATTTTCCGATAAGCTCTCGTCTTTTTTGTGATTTTCATCATACGATTTGATGAATCTTCGTTTGTATTTTTGGGGAACTTTTGTGCGATCGGTGATGAAATTGCAGAGAATTGCTGATCCATAAATGTGATTATTTCTTCTAAATTATCACCATCTTTCGGCTGAGATTGCACAAATTAATTTGTATTAATTCCCCTTATTAAATTTTCTTCTTTTTTTCCCCTAAACTTTTTTGGGATTATTGCACCTTATTTATTGAATGACGAAAATGCCATTAGGTATCTGATGCTTAGCCTAGTAATAGTGTGGCTGGGTATCTCGTAATTATGGCGGATATTGAAGGGTATAACAGGAATTGCGACACTGGTCGCTCTTGTTCTATGAGCTTCTTGTTACTTACTCCCTGTTTACATCTCAATTTTTTTTAAAGTTTATTTTAAGGCTAAAATGCACCAAATCCTCGTATAAATAACTGATTTTGAACCTTGTCTCGGTTTTTTTTTTTTTAAATCTCTATTTTGCTCTTTTGAATTTATATAATTGTAGCACTTGCTCAAAAACTATGATTATTTATATAAAATACCTGGTATGATCAAGTAACTTACCCAGATATTCATTTTACCTTTTAGAAATGATAAGAATGTATAAATTTTTTTTATTTTTTTCAAATAAGATAATTTTATAAATAGTTTTCTACTAATTTCTTTTTTTTTTTGTAATTTTGAAATAAAATGAGTATATCACTAGTTGTTCGTATATACATTGCGGTGTAGTACTAGTGCGCTATTAGGAGCACAGAGACCTTCGTGTTTTCAACGCTGAAACTTTGAATTGACTATAGGCTTATGTGGACTTGATCTAACGTGTTTAAATTTCATAGAAAATTAATTTTGTAATTTTTTTGATATAATTTATTTATTGAACAAAAGAGGTTAAAATTAATAATTTTTAATAGTTGATGTATGCTGTTTATAACTTTGGCGTTGTAGAAGTATTTAAATCGGATGAAATTCTAATAGAAAATTTTTTATTAAATCTACAACAGATTAATATTTATAATAAAAAATTTTAGTACTATATAATTTTTTGTGAGATTTTTATTGTTAGTCATTTATTTTTAATTCTTTCGATTATTAAGTAAATGTTATTGAAAAATTAAAAATTTTATTTTTTAGATAGTTCAAATACTATGGATAAAGTTCAACGGGACTAATAAATCGATTTAAAAGTTTAATTATCGAAAATAGTTTAGGTGCACAAAGACCTCTGTATTTTGAATAGCATGCAAGTCCTACTTCTACTATCTATAATAAATGTGATTTGGTGTACTATCGATTTATTTTTTATGATAGAATTTACAAATCGACGATCGTTGGTTCTGATCTAAACTATTTAAATTATTTAAAAATTAAATTTTATACTCTTTCGATGTCACTAATATAATGCTTAAAGGGTTACAAAATTTGTAATTTTAATAGTTAATATGATGCCTTTACTCGAAAGTGTCCAAATTAGTTAAAATTTTTATTAGGAAATATTTTAATTATTTAAAATTAGATCTAGAGTCTAGATTAAATGTATATTGTATTATTATTTTTTTAAAAGATATTTATTTTTAGTCATACATTTTATGTACAGTTTCATAGAGATGATAATAATGTAGAAAAGTAGAAAATTAGATTTTTTTTTTTATATATCGAGAATTCTATCATAAAAAATAAATCGATAATTAAGCCCGTCAAAATTTTAATTTTATTATTTAATTTTGTTTGAAATAATCAACGATATTTTTAACTTTAAAATTTAAGAAGCTAAAGTAGTGCTGTTAATTTAGGTTAGATAGTAGTAGATCACTACTATGGAACTTTCTCCCTCTACATTCTTAAAATTTGAAAGGATAATTGCAAATCTCTTTAGTAGAGAAAAGTAAACCAAACCACCATGTACAACCCTTAACAACAATATAGCAGAAAAAGGCATAAATAAACACACTGGAGCATCAGAAGAACCCAATTCGTTGTTAATTTATGGTATTATGCCCAGGTTCTTGAGGCCCAACACAATTCCGACCCCCATGATGTGGCCCACGGTGCCGCAGGCCAATGTGTCGGCCAGGGTGAACCCCGCCGGGTCGCCCGTCTGCAGCCCGGAGTCGCGCACCTCGAGCTTCAGCCCGGCCGTCGCCTTCCGGTTGGCCGACGGCGCCAGGCCGAACCGCCCGGCGAACAGCATCAAGCTCGTGGTGGTTATCATTATCTGTCAACCAGTAATTCTCGATATTTACGAAAGACACGTAAATAAATTTTCTTTATGTAAAACCGTTACGAAACGATCACTCATGCTCAATGTGCATATAAGGTAGAGAATCATCTCTTTATTATTAATAATTTTGTATTTTGATTGCGTATCAAAAAAAGCTTGAAGTAGTTACAAGGTTGGTCGGAGAACCGATGAAGCCGCAGCGAGCCCCCAAGGCTCCTCTCCCCCTCCGCCTCACCGCGGGCAACATCACCACCTGCAGATAATTTTTTTAAAAAAAAATTATACAAAAAATGAAATATATATATAATTTATTACTAACTGATCATTCCATATTTACGATAATGATTCGGTAACTTGCCATGGACGGAGCTTGGCTCTTGAGGCCGCAGAATTGCGGCACGGAGCTCACGACCGCCGCGGAGGAGGCGAGCTTGCAAGCCATGGCGTCTCTTCTTCTTTCTTCTTCTTTCTCCTCTGCTGCTGCTTCTTCCTCCTCTTTGTTTTTTCTATGTATGGTGATAGCAAGAGTGCATGTGTAGGGAAAAAGAGAGACTTTAAAAGCTTGCTAGAGTAAGATTGTAGAATCTAAGCCACATATTAACATATATGGCATGAGGTCTTTGAGGGTGCCCGTGGATAACATTTTAGATCCTTCGTGCCGACGTGGCAGAACCTGGTTAGCTTGTGCCAGTTGGATAAGATTTGGTTGTGAAGCTTTGGGGCTTAGGAGAAATTTTTTCTCTTTTTTTTTTAAAAAAAAAAAGAAAAAAGACTATAGATTAGTAGAAAAGTACACTCACTCACTATAATGCTTGTAGTAATAGTAGATACAGATTTTTTGAGCCTTACGTGCATGCGTAAACTTCTTCTGTTCTGCAGTTCTCCCGCCTCAATTTCAAACTAGAAATTCTTCTAAATTTAGCTCATGTTTTACCAACTAGAATGTCGGTGGTTTGTTATTTTATTTGACTGTATATGAAAAGAGATAAAAGAAGAGATCACAAGCCCATCTAGAGCCCATGGGTTAAAAATAGGGACTCGGCTCAAGGCCCAACTTGGGCCCAACCCATAGTTTTCTCTTATTACTTAAAAAGTAGGGATAAGTGTTTATATATCCCTCATATGTTTGAAAATATCCGATTTATCTCTACTTTTTTTTTTTTTCTAAAGTATCTCAGTTGTTAAGTTAATTTGGGTTAAACGTGAGTTAAATATCTACCACAGTTAAAAAAAAAAATTAAAATGCCAATTTTGTTCTTAACTTAAGGGTAAATAAGAAATGTTGGTGACGATAAAGAGGTATATTTGAAAAGACCAAAAGTCAAAATACTTTTTGTGCCCCTGACTTTAAGAGCAAATAAGAAAAGTCGGTGTGGTGGAAGAGTATATTTGAAATGGCAAAATAGTAATTTTATACAGATAACAGGGTTAATTAACAGATTTTAACTCTAGAAATATATTTGAAATATGTTAGAACGTAAAAAGAATATTTTTAATATTAAGCTTCTAAGATGGATAAATCAGAAGGTCAGAAATTTTTTAGGGGTATATAAGTAATTGCCCCTAAAAAGTAACACCCGAGAATTTAGAATAATTATTGAACTTAAAGTGCACAACTTCACTGAAACAAGAAGAGAAATAAAGTTGGTTATATTGAAGCTTAATTCTAAAATGTGATGGTTAAACTCACCTGCTTTAAAAAAAATAAATAAATAAGTGTTTTGGAGCTTCCTTCCACGAGTAAGATAAGAAAATATCTCATTTCCGGTCCAATAGATTTGGGACCAAAATTACTGTGTATTTTTATTTAGAATGTTAATAGAGACATCGGCTAAAATGCTGGATTTTTATTTTTTATAGTTCACCCAAAAAAAAAAAAAAAAAAAAAAAATTGTCCACCACTTCATACATATATATTTTTTTTTTTAGAGATAGGTAGCACGTTACCCGCTTCGTTTATTTTATTTAGAAATAAACTTAGCTGGAAATGTGAATCAACTAAGATTCGAATTTGGGTCTCGGGTACCAACCAGCAAGCCCTTTGCCACTTGCTCTAAGGACGGTCGGTACTTCATCCATATTTATTGCTTTTATGTTTTGGGTAGGATCTGAGCCATTTCACAAGCTCATTCGTGTTGCCGTAAATTCAGCAATGGAGCGGGGTTAAGATCAAGTTACCATGTGACATGGAATTAATGTAGCCCCAGCTCCAGCATCCTTGTTCATTTTGTTACTCATTATTTGGCTTTATTATCTCCTCAACATAGATCTCTAAGATTAATTAAGGAATATTTGTTATGTGAGTTTATATGTTTAGGAATTAAAAGAAGAGAACATTATGTGCTCGACATTCAGATAGTACTGTAGAGGACAGTTTGTTCTTTTCTCACGGATACTATGCTTTATTAATTTTCCATGTCTCCGCATTTATTTCAGGCCCCCACCGTTTGCATTACCTTCTTTAACATCTACTCTATTTTTTTCTTTTGACATGTCACAATCTCCTCGCAATCTTTCTATTCCTCTCTCAAAACACCTGATGGTTAGTATTCGAGATCTCAAATTCAAATCTAAGTTGATTCATATTTTCAACTAAGTATCTTTCACAAAAAAAAAAATATAGAGTAACTTTTCTAGAACAAAAAATGTCATCTACAGTATAAGTATAAGTATAATGAACTTACAGGCCAATATTTACATGGGCGCACATTTCGTACAAATTTAGATGTATTCTGTTGCAGATGAATAAACCATGAGATCACCGGTGCAATATTATAAAGATGCTATATTTACACGGTAGAATCAATAATCGCCACATAAACCTAAACTCCAATAAATACATTTGTCCTTGTAAAGAGTATCTTACTGGTTGCAGTATCGAATTCTGTGCCTAATTTTTTTAAATTTAAGACGTTGACTATCAAACTTTGAGCCGACATACAAGGTACGCTACGTTGGATCGTAAGTGGGGCATTTCTTATATATCGAGCAGAAACACGAACATGCACGGATACCCACGGATGCTGGTCTTATGAACAGCTGATATATTTGTTGTAAAAACTGAAAAGTTTTAATCACCACGGCCGTCGCCGCCGCCGCCGCCGCAGCAGCAGCCGACGTAGCAAACTGAGCACGCACTCCGAGGCGCGTCGGAGTTGGATAAACCGTGGACTAAAAGGCAAGCCAGCGTCGTCCGTTTTGAGCGTCCCTATGCATGCGTTGACCATCGTCGCGTCCCCCCCAATCCAACGGCAAAGGAATTGATTAATACTTGAGAGCGCAAACAAAGATTACACCAACGGGACAAAAATTTTAGGGGCATAGTCTCTAAGCCCGTTTGGATTGGGAATAAGGATTTGGAGTGGGAATAAGGAATGGAATAACCCTTATCCCTTTCTTTATATTCAAACGCTAATTTTTTTATCCAAAAATAATAATTTTCAGATACCTGAAATAAGCTGTTATAATTATTTCCACCAACACCTTTATTTTTTATATATAACTATTCACTACTTTTCTTATTCCATATTATCTATCCAAACGCTATTTTTTTTTATCCCCGTGCAACAATCCAATTTTTTCATCCAAACATTATTTTTTTTATCCCCATATTTGTACCTATCCCTATAATAACTAGTTCTTCCTTATATCCGAACCAAACGGTGCATAAAACTAATTAGTTCCGGGACTATGCAAATCGGCGCCACGTGGCCAATCCGACGGGTGCCTTTTTCAATTGCTTTTTCTTTCTCTCTCTCTAAAAATACAGGGTTTTTTTTCTTTCCATCCATGACCGTCGGATTGGCCACGTCGCACCGATCCGCATAATCCTCAAACTAATTAGTTTGAAAACTATGCCCATAAAATTTTTGTCCACATCTAAAATTTGTTAATTGATATATAAAATTTTAAGTTTGAAGTATAGTTATTTTATATTTTTAATTAAACTTATTTTTTGAAAAAATAAATAATGAAGCAAAAAATAATACAATGATCTTATAAGAGTGCACGTTTATCACACCGGTCGTCTCTAGCGTATGTTGCCAAAAGCTTGATGGTTGGTGAATAAAGTTTTAAATTCGAAACCTAATTATTTTATATTTTTAATTAAATTTATTTTTTAAAAAAAACTAAGCGGATTGCATTCAATGTTTATCTTGTTCAACCTAGGAGCTAGGCTCCTAGCTTCTAAGTTGAAAACTTAATTGCTTTACAATTCTAGCTAAATTTATTCTAAAAAAAAATCAAGCAGATCGCATGCATTGTTTATCTTGTTCAATACTTTTAAAATTTATTAAAAGTTTTTGTAACAGTTAGGTGAAAAAGACAACTAAATGTATAATAAAATATATACATTTGGTTTTTAAATTATAAGCTAGAGGTTAAGGTCATATTTTTGGATTAAGACTCATCATTTCGCAGGATTTATGAAATATGATAAACCATCTCATAATTAAAATAGCTATCATATCAAATTATAAGGATTTTTAAGAAATAAAAATTAAAGTTTTGACTTCCAATCATACATAAATACTTTTCATACTGAATAAATTATTATTAAATATCTTATTTCGATATCCAAACAGGACATTAACAGGATCCATGTGTTTAAATATATGTATAAATTAATAAAAAAATATATATTATATATAAATCAACATATCAATTATGTCTAAGACGGTTGCCTAAAAATATGATTATTGGTGTCCCAGATTTTAAGTCTGAAGACTCTAGTAGCAAAATTAGAAACAACTCCAACAATATAAACTCTCACTGTGTGCAAGACTCACATGGTCTCTTCTTCTGCTACCATTGTTGAAGCATTATTTCATTGACTTTTTTTTCTTTTTCTTTTTTAATTTGAGCTTCCTCTCTCATCACTCATGACTCACCACCCACATGGGATTAGTTGTGTGCATCATTTCCCACCAATATAATAATTTTACATTAAGAGAGGAAAAAAACAAAAAAAAACTGGTTTCTGCAATAAACACATTAAAATACTGCAGCTACAGGAGAATCCCAGTGCACTAGACCCTATTATAGTTCTAGAAATAATTGCTCATTAATGTGCACAAATTGGAGAAGCAGAAGCTCTTTTTAACCTGCCTTTTGGCTTTCTCCTCCCAGCAGCTGCTGCATTGCCCTGCTGTCCTTTTACTGCTGCAAAAATTAATGGGTTGTTGCATGCAAAATGGTCCCCCAAAAAAGCTACATCTTAGAGGAGTTATGAAAGAGGGAGGGAGGGGAAAAGACAGGATAGAAACTACCCATTTTTGGGTGGAGGGTTCTCTTTGCAATTTTGCCATCCAACTCATCTGAGTTGTTTGTTGGGTTTCTTCTTTCTTTCTTTCTTTTTTTTTTCTTTTTTTTTTTTTTTTGATTAAGATAGTATAGGAGTTGTGGGGACTTGTCTAAAGATTTGTTCTTGGTTGGATCTGAGGTTTTAGCCTTTGGGGCTTGGAGGAGCATTAATGGGTTTGTTTTCTGCAAGATTTGGGTTTTTTTTAAGTGCTTTTGTCCGGCCATTAAATTCTTG
This sequence comes from Ananas comosus, assembly GCF_001540865.1. Lineage (NCBI taxonomy): Eukaryota > Viridiplantae > Streptophyta > Magnoliopsida > Poales > Bromeliaceae > Ananas > Ananas comosus. The sequence goes on along the minus strand of NC_033621.1, from coordinate 23,980,722 downwards.
AGAGTGGTCCAAAAGATTTGTTTTTTGATAGCTTGTTTTCCAGTTGTTTATTTGTTTTTTTTTTCTTTCTTTCTTTTTTCTGGGGCTTTTTCAAGAAGTAGATTTTTGGGTTATTGGCTTGATCTTTGATCTCTTTAGAGTTGTGGGTGTTCTGCTTTTAGGCTAATTTGCAGTTTTGAGTCCAACATTTGTGTGTTCTTAGTGGTGATCAACAGGAAGCTACAGTAGGGCTCTGTGTGTGATGTGATTTACCTTCCTCTCCTCTTCCCAGTTTTGTAAACAAGATGGCATGTATGAAATTGGGTTCAAAATCTGACTCCTTCCAAAGACAAGGGCAAGCTTGGTATGATTCTCTCTCTCTCTCTCTCTCCCCCTTTTTGGGCTCTATTTTGTTAACGTAGTCTCCATCTTTGTGCTTGTGGTTTGATTTATCTGCTTGAAACTAGAAATTATCAACAGCTACATAAGTTTGCTAACATATATACTTGTTGTTTTTCCTCTCTGACATGTTTCAGACCTTTCAAACAGTTTACAAAATCATGCATAGTTTGCTTGCTTGAGGAAGCGTCGAATTTGTTAACATGACAGATCTTTTTGAAGTCTATGAGCCCAATGTTTTTCATTCCTGAAGGCTCATAAATTTGTACAACAAATAAGTAGAAATATTAGTTTCTCTTGTGGTAGTGGATCGGCATGAAAAGCCAGAATGAACATACCGAAGTTCATCGAATGAGTGGTTGTATATGCTTATGTTGTTGATTTGTGAAATCGGATCGCTGAAATGCTGTATCCAGCCCCTCGAACAAGTCGTCTGTTCCCTTTATTTCTTTGTTGATCAACGAGAGCGCTCTAACCATCTTTTTTACATGCGGAATTTGTGCTTTTTCCTGAACTTTGTAGGTTCTGCACGACCGGGCTTCCTAGTGATGTTACCGTTGAAGTTGGCGACATGTCATTCCACCTTCACAAGGTGATAGTTCTTACAATCACAATTCAAATTGTTTTATTTTACTCTCTTTTGATTATTAATCCGCGGGTAGTGTTGCTGATGATTAACAAAGAAATCATGTTAACCTTGTTTGGAGGTTGGTCAGTTGCATTTGGTCTGATAAACTTCTGAATGTTAATCGAAACTTCTGCAGTTTCCTCTCCTATCCAAGAGCGGCCTCCTCGAAAAACTAATCGACGAGAATTCTGAAGAAGAAGAGGCTTGCATCATAAAGCTGCCGGACGTTCCGGGTGGCGCGAAGTCGTTCGAGCTCGTGGCCAAGTTCTGCTACGGCGTAAAGCTAGAACTCACTGCCTCAAATGTTGTGTACCTGCGATGTGCGGCAGAGCATCTTCAGATGACCGAAGAAATTGCCGAGGGCAACTTGATTACGCAAGCTGAGATTTTCCTCAACCAAGTAGTCCTCAAAAGCTGGAAAGACTCGCTACAAGCACTACAAGCTTGCGAAGATATCCTCCCTCACGCCGAAAAGTCGCACATCGTTAAGAGATGCATCGAATCATTGGCTGTTAAAGCTTCTACAGATCCAAACCTCTTCGGCTGGCCTATGATAGAACATGGGCCGATGCAAAGCCCCGGAGGGAGCGTTCTCTGGAACGGCATAAGCACAGGGGCCCGGCCGAGAAACTGTAATTCGGATTGGTGGTACGAGGATGTCTCGTCCTTAAGCTTTCCAATATATAAAAGGCTAATCACAGTAATGGAATCTCGGGGCACTAGATCGGAGATCATCGCGGGCTCGCTCACATCTTACGCGAAGAAGTATCTTCCCGGATTAAGTAGGCGCCAAAATATTGCATCGGCAGCTTTGAGAGCCGCACCAACCGAAGAAGAACAGAGGCAGCTGCTCGAAGATATTGAGAGTTTGTTGCCGTTCCAAAAGGGTATCGTACCAACGAAGGTTCTATTTGGGCTTCTTCGAACAGCGATGATTTTGAAGGCGAACAAGTCTTGTATCTCCAAATTGGAGAAAAGGATCGGAATGCAACTTGACCAGGCTACATTGGAAGATTTATTACTGCCAAATTTTTCTTACTCGATGGAGACGCTTTATAATGTTGATTGCGTTCAAAGAATTCTAGAGCATTTCATAGCCATGGATCAGGCTAATAACGGGGATGCATCACCTAGTTTGATCGATGATGAGCAGTTAATGGGGTCGCCTTCGTTGGCTCCGATTACCGCCGTAGCGAAGTTAATAGACGGTTACCTTGCGGAAGTCGCACCTGATGTGAATCTGAAATTACCAAAATTTGAAGCTTTGGCCATCGCAGTGCCTGATTACGCCCGGCCTCTGGACGACGGACTCTATCGTGCAATTGATATATACTTGAAGGTACTTTTCCGAGCAACTCGTTGTTTTTTTTTCAGCATCTACTTTATAAAAGCTGATTTTTTTATTGTCATCGAAGCAGTTCTAATTCTTGGAAATTATAATTGTAGTTCTCTTACTAGTTGTGCATCCTGTCTAAGATTTCTAATCGCATTGCATTGCGTAACTAATAGTGAAATTTCAAGTAGGTTTACCGAACTATCATGCATTGACTATCTCTGAACTGTTACAGTCGCACTCGTGGCTCACGGAATCCGAGAGAGAGCAGCTGTGCCGGCTAATGGACTCTCAAAAGCTCTCTCTAGAAGCCTGCACTCACGCGGCTCAAAACGAGAGACTCCCGCTCCGCATAGTAGTTCAAGTCCTCTTCTTCGAGCAACTTCAACTAAGGACCTCAATCGCGGGATGCTTGCTTGTTTCAGATAATCTCGACGGCTCGAGGCCCTTGAGGAGCGGCATACCGTGCTCTGGGGAGGCTGGCGCAGGTACGGAACGACAATTTTTACGTAAATCTGTTTAGTTCTACTAGAAGCTTAACTTAATAGCGAATGGTCCTTTTAATCCTCTATAAGCAACAGGAGGGTGGGTGTCGGCTGTTCAGGAGAACCAAGTATTGAGAGTGGGCATGGACAATATGAGGATGAGGGTTTCCGAGCTCGAAAAGGAGTGCTCGAACATGAAGCAAGAGATCGAGAAGCTGGGCCGCGGAAAGAGCGGCGGGTGGAAGGAAGTCCCTAAGAAGCTGCATCTTCTGAGGATCAAGTCACAGATGTGCAGCGCGCAGGAGCCGGCGCTCTCAGTGAGTGAGCAGCAGCAGAAGAGCGTGAGCGAGAAGCTCGAGAAGCTGCAGGCGAAGATCACAAAGCACAAGAAGCAACTGTCTGCAGATTTGTGAAAATTGATACACGCTCCTGCTGCAACAGTAGTTCTGTAAGTCTAGTCTTCTCTTATTAGTCTTTCTGCAATCTTCTGTTTCTGCACTTTTACATCAGAGTTCTGAATGTCTCCAGCATATTTCTGTTTGATGTTTTGCTACTTTATGTTTAGTGCCATACCGTCGTCTCTCGCATATATGTTACCAACTAAACTCCATGATGATAATGCGAATCACCATTGTCGTCGTCATCGTCGTTGTGGTGGTTAGTGTTCACTCAATTAGAGTAGGGATTAAACATAGAAACTAAATCGTCGGCAATCGAAATCAACCTGAATCAACTAATGCAAGTGATTGAAAGTAATGCCAATTGTTCTTGGACTCAAATCAAAAACAAATAAAAATAAAAATCTTATCCACGAAAATGAGTGTAGGCCCCAAAAAATTTAATAATTTAACATCATTTAAACAACAGGTCTTGTTTGGTGTGGTATTGATTTTGGTAGTATTAATGCTGAGAAAAATAAATGCTTAAAATTATTTTTTTTTTGCGTCCTCCGTGGATTTGGTAACGTTGACTGAACATGCTATCTTGTCGCCGAACTTTCCGTGTCCTCAACTTTTCTTTTTCTTTTTTTGTATGTTTATCGACTTTAAAAAAATCTAAACATCTCCTCTTTTTTTTATTTAAAATTTTCAAAATAGATAGTACCCTATTCTTATATTGAGAAATGAGAAGTCACAAATTTGTAAAATTACTGAGATATATCTAAAATCAACAGAACACAAACTTGTCTATAGTACACTGATTCGACACGACGCGATTGAAAAGGATTTTAATTTTGAAAATATACGGTAATTTTTGATGTGAGCATTGAACACAAGCACCACACGCGAATCTGATTCATCATACTACAAAAATGTTAAAATTTAACTATTTTCAAATAAAAAAGAATGATATTAACAATTCTATATTTACTATGTATAGATCACGTGCAATGAATCTAGATAGTTTTATCAAAAGTGACCAGATTTAATGTTTATATCTCTCCATCATCCTTAAATTAAATGCAAACACGAAAGAGGTTGATTGAAAAAGACATTCTAAATTTGAAACTTCTCTTTGCACAAGTTGTGGGAATGAAATATCCTTAAATGCAAATGATTCTTTCACCCAAAATAAATAAATAAATCAATTTAATTCAGGCTTGGAAAAATTGAAAAAGCCTTTTTTTTCTTTTTTCTTTTTTTTTGTGTGTGTGTTTGGAGCTTTTTGTCACCAAGTGATTGAGAAGTGTAGCTAACATGCAACATGAATAGAAATGGCTTAGCAAGTCAAACAAGGAAGGGTTTCTTTCACATGTATAGTGGCATCTTGTTTTCTGGAAGTAAAATTTAGTCTTTAAAATATCTCAATTCCGACTCGTAAAGAAACCACTACTTAATGGGTCGGGTCGAATTTGTCCACCATGGACGACTTGAAACCGATTTAAAAACCAACATTTTTAAACCCCTCTTCTTTGATTTTTATACTTTTTGAATAGTATAATAACTAAAAAGTTATACCCTATGCATGTGTCATTAAGAAAAGTGGACCCAAAGTTAGTTTTAAGAAAATGAATCCTTTTGCTTGGATACACCCTAAAAGGAGAATATTACTTTTTTTTTCTATTTTTTTATTTTGTTTTGTTTGTAGGCTCTTACTCAAACAATTGTACAGTGTCTATACTAGTCTAATACTTCTCTTTTAGAAAAAAAAATGCAATAAAAATTTTTTTTTATAAATCATGATGAGATGAATAAATCTTAAAGGATAATTGTGATTGGTTGGGTCACACCACATAAGATATGTAACTCACACATTTTAGAATTTTTCCCGAGTAATGAGGGCTAACCACTATATTTGTTTAGTGCAGCTTTATTTTTATTTTTTAAAATCTTTTATAAGATAACCTAACCATCTTATCACTCATATGGATGGCATGACTTTGTGTATTGATCGTATCTTTTACATCAGCAACAACTATCTTCTTTGGGATTGCAGAAAGATTGCGTTACGTGCGGCGAAAAAATACGTTGAAAAAATACCATGTTTGTTTCTGTACGTAATATTGCATTCCGCATATCCCGATGAGTCAGTTACGATATATTTTCTACGGTCCCACCCGAGAATGCAGAAGCATACCCCTATATATATTTTTTTAACTCCATTTATCTAATAGCGTTAGATAGACCTCAATACCAAACTAAGTCATAATCGACTAGGGGTTCAATAGGTTGTACCTGATGTCACAAGTTTGAAATTTAATTATTTCATATTTTAGTTAAGTTTATTTTAAATAATAAACAAAACGGGTAGTTTTCTATTTTTCTTTCTCTTAAGAAAATATATTTTTTTCTAAACCACTGATACATTAAAATTTTTTAGAATTTTGGCAAATATAATATAAAAAAAAAAAATTCTCTTTTGACCATTTATGTGCTATCTTTGGCATTGTTCCAGGAGCTTACAATGTGTGGCCACAAGAATATCCAAAGTATTAAAAAGGAAAGAGACGGTTGGCTTTGACCGGAATAGTCATTACTGGCATGCACATGGAATCTTTATTAAGTGTGCACTAGTAGGAAAACCTAGTTATAATTATAGTGTACTTAAGTGCACAATATTTCTAAAAATATAAAATGTATTAACTTTGGCCAATTTGCATAAAAAATTTACTTATTTTGGACTTTTGCAAAACCGGACCATCTTTTTTGTTTTTGCAGATTCAATCCGCTTTTTCAGCAAACTGATCAAAATACTCTTATTACTTTTTCTCTTTCCTCTTTCTCTCTCTTCTTCGTTTCTCTCGTTCTTTTTTTTTTTCTCGCCGGCAGAGCGGAGGCGAAGCAGAGGCAGAAACGATCCGTCTCGCCTCTCATCCTCATGCTCTCGCCCTCGCCCTTGCCCTCGTCCATGCACCCCCCACCTTCCTCGCCTCCGACCCCGCCAAGACCGCACCGCGACTTTTTTTTTTTGCTTTTTTCTTTTCTTTTCTTCTCCGACTCTTCTCCACCGTCTCCGACGACGACGCCTCTCGCCCTTCCCCGCCCTTCTCATCTCTTCCTCTCCCTCATTTTCTGCCGCCTCCGACGACGATTTATCTTGACCGGTGCCGACGTCGACACTGTAGAGGTCACTGCGGCGCTACAGCCTCGGAGCGGGGGGTCCTTAGTGGCGTCGTCACCGGCGCCGTAGCTGTTGGCAGAGAAGGTGACAAAAAAAAATTATAGAAAAAACAGAAAAAAAAAAAATAAAGATAAAAAATTATATAAAAAGAATGATGAAGATGAAATTGTATCGTTAATTACAAAAAAAACTATAAGTTGCACTATTTAAGATGTAAACTGCTGCTTTAATATAAAAATTATACTCTTTAAACGAAAATTATACTATTTTTTATCTTAAACTGCATCCTTTTAAGTGATATTTATACTGTTTCTTTTCTTGTTGCACTGTTTCTCCTCTTATTGCACTATTTCTCCTCTTGTTTACACAGAAATGATGCAACAAGAGGAGAAACAGTATAAACATCTCTTAAAAGGGTGCAGTTTCTCATTTTATTGCATTGTTTCTACTCTTGTTGCACTATTTCTCCTATTGTTTAAACAGAAATGGTGCAATAGAAGGAGAAACAGTGCAACAAGAGAAGAAACAGTAGATATATCTCTAAAACAGTGCAGTTTCTCCTCTTGTTGCACTATTTCTCCTCTTGTTTACACAGAAATAGTGCAACAAAAGGAGAAACAGTATATATATCTCTTAAACAATGCAGTTTCTCCTCTTGTTGCACTGTTTCTTCTCTTGTTGCACTATTTCTTCTCTTGTTTACACAGAAATGGTGTAACAAGAGGAGAAATAGTGCAATAAAAGAAGAAACAGTATAAATATCTCCTAAAAGGGTGCAGTTTAAGATAAAAAATAGTATAACAAGAGAAAAAATGGTACAACAAGAGAAGAAACAGTGCAACTTTTGTTTAAAGAGTATAACTTTCATCTTAATGGATGCAGTTTACATCTGAAAGAGTGTAATAAGAAGAGAAACAGTGTAAATATATCTCAAAGAGTGTAATTTTCGTTTAAAGAGTATAACTTTCATCTTAATGGATGCAGTTTACATCTGAAAGAGTGTAATAAGAAGAGAAACAGTGTAAATATCTCTCAAAGAGTGTAATTTTCGTTTAAAGAATATAGTTTTCATCTTAAAACTGCAGTTTACATTTTAAGTAGTGCAACTTATAATTTTTTTTGCAGTTAACGATACAATTTCATGTTCATCCTTTTTTTTTATATAATTTTTTATCTTTATTTTTTTTCTGTTTTTTCTATAAATTTTTTTTGTCACTGCCGGCGACGACGCCGCTAAGAACCCCCGCTCCGAGTCTGTAGCGCCGCAGTGACCTCCACGGTGTCGACGTCGACGTCGGCACCGGCGAAGATACATCGTCGTCGGAGGCGGCAGAGAATGAGGGAGAGGGAGAGATGAGAAGGGCGGGAAAGGACGAGAGAGGCGTCGTCGTCGTCGGAGACGGTGGAGAAGAGTCGGAGAAGAAAAGAAAAGAAAAAAGCAAAAAAAAAAAAAAAAGTCGCGGCGCGGCCTTGGCGGCGAGGAAGGTGGGGGGTGCGTGGACGAGGGCGAGGGCGAGGGCGAGGGCAAGAGAATAAGGGTGAGAGGCGAGACGGACCGTTTCCACCTCCGCTGCTGCCAGGCGAGAGAAAAAAAAAAAAAACGAGAGAAACGAAGGGAGAGAGAAGAAGAGAAAAGTAAAAGGTATTTTGGGTAGTTTGCCTGAAAAAACGGATCGAATCTGCAAACGAAAAATAGCCCGATTTTACAACCCAAAATAACCTGTGATATTTTTCATGCAAATTGGCCATTAAAAATTTAAAATTGATTTTCTCTCTCATCCTCGTTAATTCTCTCGCACCAAAAGAAACCATATAATGAATTGCCTTTCCTTTTATTAATCGGCGAGAATTGAAAAGTATAATTTAATTGATTCAAATTTCAAAACTAATACTTCCTTGTTAGACAAAGAGTTGTTTATTCTAAAATCCATAAAATAGCCTGTCACACATTTTGTTACATTTCCACATTTGAATTAAGCTAAGTGTTGTTGCTGCAATGCGTACCAACTTTTATAAGGAAATTGATATACACCAAACAATTCTTCATTATTGCGATGAGCCAACAAAAAAAAAAACATTCTGAACATAATTTGATACAATAATTTAACTTTTCGCAATAATCAAGATTTGTTCTGATACATCCGATACTCTGTTTATCAAAATGTGAAATATTATATCAAAATTTATTCGATTAAAGTCATTATTGTTTAATAATCTTAATAATTTCAGAATGTTTAAGACTAATTATAAACAATGCTAAATTTTAAATATTTTTTTATAATGTATTAGCTAAATTTTAATGATTTTCTCAAAACTCGCAGTCATGGACAATATTTAATAACAAGCTTACCACGTGGAAAATAGCTGTCTGTACTGTCGTATGCTACCATACCCACTACAATTTCCGATGTAAAAGCTCGGAATATGATGTATAATACTAATATAATATATAATGGAATGTATTAATGCATCTTGTTGCTACTTACTTAACCCATCAGCGTTAGTAAGCCCAGATTTATGTAGTAGATTACCCTCTTTCTGTGTCAATCTAAATTAATCAGGAGATCATAATGAAGTTAATTTAAAACATTTAAATATATTCCAAATTGCAAAAATATCACAGTACTTATTTGGCGAGGATCTTATGAAGGGGGCCCACACCACTTGCATGTTACGCGCCAGATTCCACGGTGGGCCCCACTCGAGATCGAACCGGATCAGCGGGGAATCTCGTCATCCAATTTAAGAATCCAATATCAAGCGCCACGCCTTAATTTCCGTTTTATGCACACTATTTTTTTTAAAAATCTTATTGTATCTTTTATTTTTTTAATAATTTTGATTAAAAAATGCGAAAGTGAATAATAAATTAATTACAACTATTCATCCCAAATATTTACTTTATAACCAAAAAAATTTAAAATACATTTTAAAAAAAATTAATATAGTCGGATGCATTACAATTTAAAAAATAAAAAATAAACACAATGTTAAACAAGGACTTATTTTTTTAATATATATATATATATATATATATATATATATATATGTTAGAATTGTTATAATTTTAATTGTATGAATCTCTATCTACATTATATTTATAATTAATTTCAACTGAAATTGATTAGAATATTAAACAACTAATTATAAAAATTAATATTTTACAAATCTACTTTTACTATAATTTTATTAGTTATAAAGATAAAAGTTGATAATTTAAATCTCGGTCACACACGCAATGAATCCATCAATAACAATTTCCGTTAATTCCGTAACAACAAACAACACCCTTTTCGTGGCTCCTAAAAATCGCCGCGGTGGAATCCATAATCGCCGATTATTGCGGCGATCTTTTTTTTGATCCCCGGGGCGGAGATTCGACGAGTGAGCGTTGCGCATCTGTTTTGTTTTATTTAAGCAATTTTTTTTGGAATATATGCAATATTTTAGTTACTATGATCTAAAAAAAGAAGTTTATTTTATTTCGAAAATATTGTCTTTATTAAGCAACTTCCAAATTGGTGTCAACTTTTTAAAAATCGAATCGAATAATGATCCAAAAATATTAACGGGCTAAGAGTCACCGATTCGACCGGTTGAACAAGCGACGCTAACACGACATCATAATTATTTAATTATTATTTTTACTGTTATTATATAAATATATATATATATATATATATATATATTATTTTAGTATTATACTTAATTATTATAAAATATTAAATTACAGACCAAATAAAGTAGATAAAAATTTTCAATTTTCTCTTTTTATAAAATTAATATATGCTAAATAGAAAATAAAATCAATTAAGTTGATTTTAAACCATTGGGTTTAATATAACTTGATTAAAATAATTAGGCTGGTCATGATTTAAACTGGATCGATTTACTGGTCCAATGATTGAACCACCAACTCAAATAGTTTAAAATATTTTTTTAACTTACTAGGTTCAGAGAGTTGAACCGAACTGGTTTATAGACTACGTCGCGGTTGGATCAGCCTTGTTCAATTTGATTTTTAAATCATTAATTATTGTACAGAACCCTGTTGAGCTCTCAAAGTGAAATTTTTATATTGGAACAAATCACTTTAGGTGGAACAAACACGCTCTAATTAATTAAGATTTAAGACCAATATATTTCTTCGGGGTATGCTACGTGGTGCGCATAGCACAACATATTTGACAGGTAATTAAAGCTAAGCCGACTATTTTCGAATCATTAGTCGAATTTTAATTTGTTTGTTTTCATTTGGAATTTTTCGTGCTCGGCCGCTCTTTCAAATACACTTGTCTCGATATACATATTTCATAATATGTCACTAACATGTTGATTTTTAAAGTACTTTAATTAAATAATTTGCTGAGAAAAGTAATTTATTACAGGTAAAATGATAGTTATAATAATAATAACAAGAACGATTAACAAAACAGCGGACGGAGTATTTTTATTCTTTTTTTTTTTCATAATCACTAAAAATTTAGGCTTTTTTTGCATTTAGACCCCTGACAAATTTTTATTTTAAAAATAGCCCTGTCAAAATTTAATTTGCAAAAATGGCCCTGGGCCTGCCACGCAGGCGCCACGTCAACGCCACACGGGCAAGACTGGGCCCGTGTGTTAAGTTGAACACGGTGAAAACCATTCACCGTGTTCAAACACGGTGAATGGTTCACCGTATTTAGTACGTATTTTTTATTACGTATTTTTTGTATATTAAAAAGTGGAATAAGGAGTAGGGATGTCAATAGGTATGGATATTCGAAATATTATCCGAATTCAAATCCGAATAAATTATATATATATACGTAATTTATTTTTGTTTATTTATACAATATATAAAATATCCGAGAGAGATTGCTTGTTTTGCTTTTGCCTCTCTCATATGTTCTGTTTATAATTTTTGATTTCTTTATATATGGCCATTACAAGAATCGTGATAGCAAAAGGCTTTTTAAATTAATTATTCATAGAGAGTCTGTTAACTTTCAGCAACTCGCATTTTCCATTTCATACAGTGACCATCTTTTTTTTCCCGCTCAAGTCGCATAACTTGAGAGCCAAAGGAGCGTCGTCGGTGTTATGACACCGTGATAATGTTGTACATTGTTGATGTGCTTGTTTTGATTTCTATTAACTTAGTGCAAAATTGCTAATTCCTGTCATATAACTTGTGTGCTCTGTGTGAATCACGACTGATATGTTAATCACTTCATGACCTACATTCAGGTGAATTGGATGTACAAAGATTACAAAGCAATGAAGAAGGCTCTGTAAATGAATGTAGAATCTCACGGTCATACACTGGAAAAAGAAGCTCGTCTTTGCTTTGGTTCATTAATGCATCGCAATTGCTACTCGACCTTTTCGGCGAAAGAAAATCTTTGTCCTCATCTGAACTTAAGCAAGCTCAAGAGTAAACTGGAATTTTTCTTGATCCTGCAAAGCACAAATATACAAATTTATAGGGAAATTATGTTTTCTTACTATTTTGAACAATTTCCTTTGAAAGTGTAATTGATTATTTAATTATGCTTTGTTACTGGCAGATAGGCAACGACGCATGTGATTCAATATGGATGGGGTCCGGATGAGTAGCTGCCATTTAACATCACTACAAGCGGTCGTGATACTTTCTTGACAGAAAAACAAGCGCGAATGAATTTTTCTGTATCCTTTTGATATCATAATTTGGACTGTCTATTATTCACTTGCTAAAAATCTGTCACAAGCTCTGATGAATAAACCTCGCCACTGAACCCATGATAGTAAACGGGCTCTGCTAATAAAGTGAAATATAATGTTCGAGTATATAAGTTTCGTAACCCTCATCCTCATAGCAACCATGCTTATTGGTACCACAACATTTTATGTTGTAACTTTCTGATCATTATTTGAACCTCTACTCTAAGCATCCTCTTTAGAAATGCTCCATATAAATTTTATTAATTCTCATTATTGCCGATTGTTTTCAGATCTCCTGCGGGCATCTGAATTCGCTATAGATTTTTCATGTCTTTATACTGTCTGACCACTTTGTGGGTCTTAATGTTAAGTACTTTGGAAAGTATGTGCTATCTTTTGCTACTTTTTCCACTTATCAACATTGCTAGTGTTTAACTTGATCAGGTTGCTCTTCTGAGTATGGGAACACATGAATTGACAGATGGTCAAGCTAAAGTGAAAGGCGCGTATACAATATGACTTGCTGTGACTATCACTTGCTTTATGTGGAAGAGCCTAGATTGATTTAGTAATAAACATATTAAAATCTTTATGTAGAATCTATTACCTCTATTATGTCTATATTAATATTGTTTTTCTGCAGATGTACGACTTAGGTAACGACAAGGCGAGAAAAATGCTTCTGAACACAGAATCGTAAAGGCAGAAAATATGTGAGGCAGTTACTTGGTTGAAAATTACAGGAAGGTAACTGCCTTGACCATTCTGATATAAGTTGTTATGCTCTATTCGCAGTAAGTTTTTATGACTCAGCATGATTTACTAAAATCAGCAACATAGTGTATGGGGTTGCATTGCTGATCTAGATGATTGAGATACTTCACAACACATTTTTTTTATAATTAATCTGCTGTAAGATTATTAATATCTCATGAGAATGGAGGAATTCGAGCAGCAAAGTAGCCATTCTTTCTATCAAAATCCTATTATAGCGAGGTACCAACTTCTTCCTTATGAAGTTCACGATCTACTTACTGACTCCGTATTAATGTATAGATGAATTCCTCTTGATGGAAACTCTGATTAGCTATCACTATACATGAGCAGCTATCTCCGGATTGTTTTTCTCAGCACATCTTTGTGACAAATTAATTTGCTTTTTTAGATATTGGTTTTTGTATGGTTTTATTTAAATGACATAATATATCTTATTTAATACCGATTTGAATTGCTAACGGAGTTATTTCATACCATTAATTTAGATTATGAAATAAATCGTATTTTCTCCAAAAGCTAAGTTGTTAGAGAACAGTGTTTTTATTTATATAATTCAAGCACTCCTCTTCCAAACTTAATCGTCAAACATGTTTCTTACTTAATATTCGACACCAACAACAATTTCATCGAAGGACTAGTTTATTACCCTCTTTTTTCTTCTAAACAATCCGCCCTTACAGTCAAAACATTAGGCAACTTTTCACAGTGGCTTCTCATATCTAATTGCTTTAATCTCAAGTATATGTGCTTGCCTTTGAAGCCTCAAATGGTTTATGAAATTCTTGCATTATCACGCACTAAGGTGGAATGGTTCTCCTAGAAAATCATGATACAAGTACCGGGTTGCCATGCACTAAAATCTAGGCTCGAATGTTGCAGATTCACAAAGAAAATCCCCCCTTTTCTTCTGGCAGCTCACTTCTGACGTGCCAGGACGACAACGGGACTGGAGCAGCATTGAACCTTTAGTACCGACAGTAAAGCAGGAGGGCCTCAATTTTGTAGGCTAGATCCATTCACGCATACTGTTTGTGTGATGTTTACACCAATTTTATGTACATTGCTTCATCACAGCTTTTCGCTGTTGATTTGAGTTTCAGTGTCCAGGAAAAGTTTTGTAAAATATCATAGTGATATTTAATTTGTTACATTTTATACAATAAATCACTATAGTCTGTCAGATGTGTTTGTGTTTCTCTTTGGCCCTTGTATAGATCTAATGTGTGTTAGAAGGGAATCACGCTACTCTGCAGGCTGCATTTCACGCTTCTGGGCAAGCAAAATTCATCAAAGTCCTGATATGCAGTCAATCGTGCCCACATCGGGGCTAACAGCCTAGGGGACATCTTTGGCTTGCTATACGCTTCTAAAATGCCTTTGTAAAACATGTTTGAAAAGCAATAACAACTTCTCTCTCCAAACATTCAACAACTTACTCACTGTAGAAGAAGCAGAATTTAAAGCTTGAACTATTCTTCTGCTGTTCGTGCTCCAAAAGCTTATTTAGCTTCTCGTCGATAGGCAAAATATGGCACAAGCAGGCGCACAATAGCAACATGAAATCTAAAACACTTCCTTTATGTACGATCAACGCACTTTCAGTCTTTTTCCTATACTACAGCTATCATCAACAAGCATGAACTCTACATAATTAGAGAGTTTAAAAGCTGATAAGAACTTTTAGCAAATCAATGCTTGCCTTACCTTTTCCTTGTGGTATTGGCTGATATTAATTGTACGATCTTTTCCTGGTCAACTTAATCGCATTAAGTAAGCACTTTCTGTACTGCTTATGACTGGAAGACCTACAATGATAAATTAAGTTGCATGACGCATATCCCACTTTGATGGTATGGCGAGGCCTAAAAAGTTTGAAAGCGCTAAATGCTCCGAAACTAGAGGGAATTCACTTAAAACTCTCGAAAGCACATGCTATGTAATTTAAAAACTAACCAGAAAAAAGCAAAGTTAATCTTTTGGTTCATCCAAATTTTATTAATTCTAGCTTCCAAGATCCACTAGAATGTTTTTTTTGGTATGTGCTGAGACACGCTCAGTGGCAGATTGGGCCTCCTAATCTCACACTCTTGTTACAAGGCCCACCAAACTCGCCATATGCCCACATTTCAATTTCCACCTAATGTGACGCAAGTTGTTTCTCGCTTGCTGTGAGACCACTGATTAAGATGTTAATCGAATGTGTACAATCATTTATCTATATCAATTCAGGGCACATTGACAGAATTGCGATTTGAAACAAAAATGTTCTTTGCTTCGATCGATGCTAGATCGTCGTGCAGTGAGAATGCTGAAAAACTGCAGGCTGCCTTCATATCCGCTTCTATACGACTCAAGTTAGGGTGGCAATTTTGCGTAACACAGCTCAAACACAAGGAGGGAAAGGATGGCTTGGATTACGCCTTATGTTTTAGGATTATGTCGACACGCACTCTTTTGTAGAAACGCCTCAACATTGTTCGTGGTTATTGTGTTATCTTATCCATCTATCATCGTGCTTTATTTGTAGACAAAGTTATCTGTTATCGTCTCACATCTGACAGATACTAACACGACGCGCAACTAACACACGAATCGAAACCATAATGCCCGAAAAGCATTCTGCTGCTTGATCTGGAGTTGACAGAGCTGCTCCCAAGCATTTCTCACACTGCTCCCACTACTTCATACACAATAAAAATAGTAATAGTGCAGATGAATGAATATGATTATGCTAACAGAAGCATTAGTTCTCTTTTTACATGGAATATTATCTACGGCATATATGAAACAATGCTTGCCACAACTCACCCTAGCACATATTAAAGCAGAGCTTTCTGGAGTTGAAAAGAGAAGCAGGCAACTGGAGCAGGACAAACAGACAAGGATTTTGATAAGGAACAGAATTTTTTCTCTTAAAAAACACTCTTTGTTTCCTTCTTTTTTGTGGCTTGTTTTGGTTGTAATGAGCCACAACCGACAATTCTCTCATTCTCTTCCAGGTTGCATCATCAGCATACCAACCGACTGCATTTGGAGACTTTATCCTAGACCATTAATGGATCCCTCTCAAAAAGGATGGAGATATAATTTGGATCTGTATCTCTGTTTATGTTGGCAACAACATAGGATTATTTCGTTTTCGGGATTTGCCCACCTCTTTGGTTATTCTATCCACTCGTGCTCTGCTCTACTTCTTTCTTGGTGAGTAATATGCAGGTGCAAACCCCCAAACTTATTAACATTTCCAAAACAGGTAAAAAATAAGATAATTTTCATTTTGCGTCCTGAAGCTTTGACTTTCATTCCGAATACTAATTCGTTATAAGAATAATAATCAAGTCAATAGTGGACCTACTTGAAGGAGGCATCACATAAACATCAATGTTAAGTTACACTTTGTTAAGAAGGTTAAAGCTGATAAAATGTCAAAAGATTGAACTCAAAGCTTTAGGAGCTAAAGTGTTAAGATTCATTCGAACTTTTGAAACTATTTGTAATTAACCAGTAAAAATTATAACCAATTTCAAGGCTAACTCAGTATTTGTTACTAGATCGTTGAGACAGAGAGATCAGTAGGTTCGATTCTCTGTGTGAACGCATTATGAAGTGGGCTCGATTCCCACGCTTTTGAGATATTATTTGAATCACTACTAGTGTTTGTGAGGTAAGGGCCTAAGATAAGGTTTTTTTTTTTTTTTTTAAAAGTAAATTAAATTATCATTAAAAGTTTTATATATTCTCGAAGCGACACCGTAAATAAAAAACCCTAGAACCTTTACGTGTCAATTACAAGGCCGGGCCTTACAAAGCCCATCTCGTCCTTATTGGGCCTCTTCACGCCCATTAAGCCTGCGCCCAGGTTAAAATATTTACATCTACCTGGTGGTATCCGTACATCATACACCGAACAGCAATAATGCATCAATTTTGTATTGATTAAAGACCTTAATTAAAAGTTAAAATCCAACATAATAACCCAAAAATTTTTTAAAAAAATTCATAGGTTTGAAATCTATTACTGAAGTATCAATTAGTCTAAAAATAACGGATCGAAAGAGTAAATTGCTCGATTAATAGAAATTATGTAATGTATAGCCATTCATAAACCATTTAGTGAATTAAATTTTAATTTTTTAGAACTTCTATCATGGTATTTTGTCTTTTAAGGGGTCAAATTAGTTACAACTCCCTGCTACTCGATGCTCTTTATCCGGATCATCATTTAATTTGATCTTAATTCATAGCCACTTGATGTAGTAAGAAAAAATTTAAAATTTATAAGTTTTGATCTCTAAAAAACACCTCAAAATTTGAGTCTAATATATTAAAAAACTCAACACTTTGTTTCTTGAGGCACAAATTGTTGATGCTGCTAAAGCATTCAACTAAACTCAAAATTTGATTGCTTAACGGCACAACGGTCTTCGTGATATATCCAATCCTTAATTATATTATCAGAAAACATTATAAAGAGATGTTGGATGTTTTTCCCTTCTAGTGATACTTTTAAATTCTGACCATCCAAACAATCAGCATCTACTTTTTTGAGATTTATATAGTATATATATATATCTATATATATATATATATATATAGTATATATATATTAATATATATTATATATATATATATATTATGTGCGAGCTACTGTGCTATCGGAAGTACAGAGAAGATCCTGTCTCGATTTTTTAGTCTTTGGATTCAAAAATTATATAGTTGGGATGATTGGGTCCCCCAGAGTTGAGTAGTACCTTAGGGTATGAGTGTTCCCACAAGAGTAATAGTATTAATCCAAAGGTTAGAAATATCAAATGAGTTGATCTAAGGCCACAAATTGAAGCACATAACTCCTCTAATATTTCCGATAGCATAATAGCTCTACTATATATATATATATATATAGCAATATGTCACTATACTATCAATAGTCCAACTCTCGTACTATTGATTTTCGCTGTTGAATGAAAAGATGTGCGTAGAGATATAGTGGTTCCCTGAGGTTGACGTGGATGTTGGTTTAATAGTATAATCTTAACGGATGGAAATGATCAAGGTAATCTAACGTAGATAAACTCAATAGTATCAAGGCTTTATACTATCGATAGTGTATATATATATATATTTTAACTAAATGAATTAAGCTAAAAAGGCTTCCATTATGCGAAAGAATACGTTCCAATATCTCTTCATTTTAGTTGCTCTATCAATTATTCATCACATTACAAACAGATACTCCAATAATTAATTTACAGCACCTCATTAGGCAACATGTGTGGAAATAACCACTGCTCTCGATTCCTTATGCTAAGGCTTTCATCACAGGTTCCTCTCTCTCTCTCTCCTCTCTCTTCTCTCTCCTCTCATCCATGCATGCACACTCTTCTTCAAGAACCTAACCCTAACCCTATCCTAGCTCCCTTCCAAATGCGTGCTCAAAAATACCATCCACCTCATTATGGAATAATCCAATGCACACTACACACACACACACACACACACACACACCACACCACCAAGCTAGCTAAATCCTTTTCCTTCTTATCTCCATGTCCCTCTTCCTTACAATATAAATACATCACACTCTTATATCTGTATATATACACTCCACAACCATATATATATCCAACCCTAGCTAGTACTCAAAATATCATTACACTCTATCTAGAGAGCTACCAATATATCTATCTTATCTATATAGTTAGTTAAGTAACAAAGATGATAGGTGGGGGATATCTACAAGGTGCGGAGGCCATGGTGCCGCTTGTCGTAGCCTCGTCGGCTACGGGTCGGTGCGGTGGTGGAGGATCTTCCACCGCCGGAGCAGTGCGACGCGATCACGCTCTCGCGCTCCTTCACCCTCCCCTCTTCACCTTCGAGTTCACCCTCCACACCGACCCCTTCGCCATGAACTACCGCGCCATCGCCGCCGACGCCATCTCAAGAAGCCATCATCGTCCTCGTGATCGCCGCCTGGGCAAATGCAGGCAGCAGCAAGGGAAGCTACTCCTGTCCATAACGAGCTTCTCCCTCTGCACCCTCCAACCAACTCCTTGGTCGTCGGCGTTCCGCTCGCCAGAGGCCATGTACGGCCGCTGGGCGCAGAACCTGGTCGTGCAGCTGTCGGTCGTGGCAGGCCATCGTCTGGCTCACGCTGCTGCTCTTCGTGTTCGAGCTGCGTAGGCCAACAAGGCTCTCAGTCACAATTGCTGAAACAGTGGTGGTGGTGGTCTGAGCCCAGTGAAGGATGTGGAGGGAACGCCGACGAACGTAACGAGGCCTTCTTTCTGTCACTGATGAAGGTGGTGTGCTCAAGCTCGCGGTCAAACCGCCCAACTCCTACGCGTGCTACGTCGAATCACTTGGGCCTTCATTTCAAATAGGTATGTACGTACGCATATACGTACATAGTATGTAGCGTATGTATTATTATTGATCATCAACATATATATTTATATATGTTCAAGTTATTATATTCATCATGGTATATATATTTAGCTCTAGAATTAGGGTGGAAACGAGCCGAGCTCTGAGCGAGCTTACCTGGCTCAAATTCGGCTTGAAATTAATTTCGAGCCTAATTTAGCTCAAGCTGGATTAAATTAATTTGAGCCGAGGCTGGAGCGAGCCTATATTTGAGTCGATGCGAGCTGCCGGCCTAAACGAGCCGCTTAGAATTCTCAACATCAATACGATCAATAGTTTAAATTCTCGATTAGAACATTGATACAAAAATATTCTAATCAGTTCAAAGCATAAAATAATTATATAAAATATAATATTATAATATGAAAAAAAAAAATTTATGAGTTAATCTCTAATCTTTTCACCTCACATGTCTTTTCTTCCCCCCTTCAATCTCTATATTATCATTTTCATTTATACAGTCAAAAATAAATAAATTATATAGATAAATATTGGATTAACACTATCCAATCATATTATACATAAAATTAAAAATTTATATGAATAATAATTTTTTACTTTAAAAATATTTTGTATATTTTTTCAAGCTATAAATTAATAGCAAGATAGGCAACGGCAACATATGCTGCTACTTTAATTTGGAGGGCTTCCGGCTTGGCTACTAGGGGAGAGACAGACAAAGAGAGAAGAGAGAAAATATTTGAAATTTAGAGCTCTGTGAAAAAAAGAAAGAAAAGGAAAATTATAAATTTAGTAAAATTTTGCTCTTTTATTTGTTATTGGGTTTTTTTTTATGGGCCAACAATATTGGCCCAATTTTAACTAACTCCAGATTATTCACTCAGCCTATATAAATTAAATAATATTATAATATATAATATATTATATCTATAATATATAATATATATATAATATATCATTCGAGCTTTTCGAGCTTTCGGCCTATTTCGAACAAAGCCATTACTCAGCTCGGCTGAAATAAATCGAGCCTTTTTTTCGTTCAAAGCTC
>NC_033621.1:23943327-23960415 GCF_001540865.1 Ananas comosus | reverse complement strand
TTAATAATTTTTATTTTCTTTAGATCTTATCAACTTAGCGGCGTTTTAAAAATCTATACCGATTGGATAAGAATAAGGAAATAAAAATTATTAATATTTTTATATTGTATAATAACAAAAAATAATACTGTATATTATATATTATTGTTTATTCGGGTTTGGATTTGCGATAATATTTCGGAATATCCATACTATATGAATACCTACTCCTTATTCACTTTTATATATACAAAAAATACGTAAGAAACACGTAAACCAGTTCACGTGTTGTATGACACGGTGATATGATTCACCAGTATTCAATTAAGACCTGGCCCCAGCCGACGTGGCGCTGCGTGGCAAAGACAGAGGCCATTTTTTGCTAATTTTAATTTTGATAGGGCCTATTTTTAAAATAAAAATTTCTCAGGGAGGCTATTTCAAAAAGTTCCCTAAAAATTTTGAAATTAATGAAGTAGATATTAATCAGTACATCAATCTTATTAAATGTTACTCTAATTTTACTAGTAGTAAATAAATTATATGACATAGAATTGTTGATTAGAAGCATAATTAACATAATTTACAAATAGAGAATCAGATCCGAGTGAATTGTATCTGATTCATTGTCGCCAACATTAATTCTCTTGGACACTCGTCGTAGAGAAAAGGCGGTGTATAATCCATAATATTTAATATTGATTTTCAAAGCATTCACACCGTGCTCGAGGTTAGCGGCCTTAAAGTAATCTCCTACTCTGAGTTCTTTATAAAATTGGTTGGATAAATATCATGAAGATCGATTTCGTTCCACAGACCACATATGTGGGAGGGGCGGTAACTTTACGGATTTAATGTTACGTTAACAAGAGCAACATGAAGCCGCTCCGCTAATCCGCCGATGGTTGTTCAGCGTGTGTGGCTCACTATATGTTTAGATATGTAATATATAACTCGATATATACTATATTTAAAACCCCTCATTCATCTCCGTCTCTCTTAACGCCTAACGCTCGTATAAACCACCTATCGATCGATCCCACACCCCCTAACAAAATTATCTCCAAATAAAACTCCTTGAGACTCCATAATCGTTCCTGTCCTCCTCCTCCATTTAGCGGGAGATCGAGATGAGATACGAGATAGCTGAGAGGAGAGAGAGAGAGAGAGAGAGATCGTTGTTGAGAGATAGAGGCACCTATGGGCGAGGTGGTCGATAGGGAGGGTTCATTTAAGGTACGTGGGTGAGGTAACTGTGGACGGGGAGGAGGATGATGATTGGGTGAGGGGTTGCTTCATTACGTGGCGTAGTCGATGATTTTTCTCTTGTTCCTTTGATTAGTCAGTTCGAGTTTTATGGAGCAATATGGGTTGTTAAATGCTAGGTTGGATGGGCGCGTCGGGGTGCTGAGACCGGGGCGGGCATGGTCTTCGCGGACCTGTTGCATACCGCTGACCGGTTGCATTTCTACCGTGTTCGTGCGTTTGTTCATATTCCGAGCTCGAGGGAGGATGTTCACGACTTGTTGTGCGGTGCGGTCGAAAAGCGTGATCTTTGCACCTGAATGATCGATGAGAAGGCTCTCCTCATTCTGTAAGAAGTAAAAACAGACTGCTGCGTATTTATGCTGTCTTGGGCCATCATCGGGGCCGCCCGTTCGTCCGCAATGTGGCGCCAACTGTGTGCATTTCTTTGCGCTCTTACTTCGTGCTTAGATAAAAAAGAGCCATTTTGACGAAGTTCGCGGTCTGCTCGCGTTCGTTCGGTCTCTCATACGTTCTGTGCCAACGTCGTTCGGCTGTATCACGCCATTGTTCCCGTCTTTCTGGTTACACCGGATTCGCGTCGAAAATCCTCGGTCCAGGTAGGCGACCCACCAACACTCAAATTCATGCTTTCTTCTCTCCGATCGCCTTTCATCTTTTATGTAATTCTTTTCTTTCAATTCTACCTACTAACACGATCGTTATCTCTTAAAAAATCTAAACCATCCAGATCTATTTTTTAATATATTTATACTCAATACCTTTCGAAATTTATTAACACAAACTTCAAACACAAACTTAAACATATTAGGACACGCAGCTTGAAATTCGAATTCAAACTCTTTTTGTTAGAATATTTCTTTAATATTGTATATTCAACAATCCTCATCACCTTTTGCTTCTTCTCCTCATATTTTGATTCAACCTAAATGGCAGTGATTTGGAATTGAATATTTGATTGTCACGGTGATTTATTTAGTAGTGTGACTTTTTGTTTTCGTTTAAATTGTAGTATATGTGTTGCACTCTTGATCTATTTTTGATCTTTTTAGATTAGAGAATGCTTAACTCTATCGATGCATCATATTCGATTAAAGATAATAATCGTTGGCTTAAAATAATCTGATGGCTTTTTTTTTAATAGTAATAAATATTAGTCGTCTTATAATCGGCTCATTTAATTTCGAGTCGAGCTCGAGCGAGCCAAATATCGAGTCGAACGCGAGCCGGCTCGCTCATTTGCCAGCCCTACTAGTAATAATAGTTGGTGGCCTTATTTTGTGTATTAATTGATATATGAATGCTACGTACGTACGTATAATTACCATTTAAGGTTAAAGGAGTGGGATACATATATGTTCACTATTGTGTGTACAAATGCTAAAATATTATATATACTTGCTAGAGTACGTGCTGGAACTAATTAAATTAATGAGATAGAGTAGCCTTTTGAAAAAAAAAAAAAAAATCACTATTATTAAGAACATATAAATGTATAAGCATAAGATAAATAGAATAAAGTTTTCAGAATATATTTTGCCAGGTGTTACATCCTAGACACTACTCTAAGCTTTAATATGCGTGCAACAAATTAACCTTCCCGTGATCATATCTTCTAATTTTCAGGTTTTTCCACCCTTAATTAATTATCAATCTTTTTTTTTTCCTTTTAATTAAGCACCATTTATATGCTTCACAGGGTGTTGGTTCATCTATTTATTTAAGTGTAATTTTGATATTTCTCTATACTACATGAATAGTACCTTTTTAAAGGATCAGCATATATACATATATATAATTAAGTTCAACCAATTAATTTCTTATTTTCTTTTTTGGATCCATATATATATATACATACATAGGTGGCACTTTGAAATGCCAGGCATCATGGAGGGCTCAGTGCTAATTATGTCCAGGGCAGGGACAGGAATGGCCATGTTCAGCATGGGTGAGAAATATTAACAACCCAATTATTTAATTAATTAATTAATTCTTATCATTAATATTAACTTAATCATCAAATTAATTAAGTTTATCCTAAACATTTTAGAACTATAATTAGTAAGTACACTTATTAACTGTTTTGATTGATTGATTAATTGTAGGCCTCTTCATGGCACTGCAAGAGAAGATCATCGCGTGCGGGCCGAGCTTGACGGTGTTCGGGATGGCTCTCAGGTTCGTCGCAGGCCCTGCAGCAATGGCGATCGGATCGATCGCTGTCGGCCTTCGCGGCGACGTTCTTCGTGTCGCAATCATACAGGTAGCCTTAATCTCTCTACTACCATTGATTAATCAATTTGCACTCTTCTTACTAATCACTCTACTTATGTAAATTAGATGCTTTATTTTGGTTTTTAATTATTCAGTGCAACTGTTTTAATTACATAAGAGTGCACGACTTCTTTGATTATGGATTTAATTATGTGCACTCAAATAACAATTAAGAGATGAGTAGAGATCAAATTACATAAGGGACGCATTTTTAACACTAGTGGAAAATTGAACTCAAGAGATTAGCAACAGACAAATATATATATACACATTAAAAAACAAACAAGTTTTTTGTATGATCAATTTCATATATATAAGTACCAAAGTTAACGATCTAGAATCTTTCCACAAGGGTCATTGTTTCAGTTCACATAATGTAGTTTTCTGGGAACTTAATTACATATCTTTGGATGCTATACGCCACCTCAAATGCTCTTAATTTTGCTTTTGAGGTTCCTAGGATCGAATTTCACACTTGCATAAAAAACATGCGACTTAAGATTGCGACGATCATTTGATTAATACCACACATAATTATGCGTACGTAAAGTTATAGCATCTGTGCGATTTAAGAGGCTGTCGTAAGATTCACGTGAATAAGATTGAATGGTGTGGGTCTCACATTATTTTAACGGGTGAAAAATCTTTCTAATTCTACGTGTGCGTACAATCCGGGAGGCATAACATTTTACATGTATGTATATTATAACACTTGTTTCATTTAATTCATTGCTAGATTCTTTCTATTCCAACAAAAGAACTATTTAGGTTGATGAGATTCTCTGATAAGTTTTTCAGCAAAAAGAATGTGAATTTTTTTTTTCCTTTTTTTCTTTTTACTACAATCAACAACTGTTACTAATTAGGTAATTTGTTTGATGCCAACTTTTATAAAAACAAGTCCTCTAAGTAATTAAGAAGCTAGTGGAGAAAGATGTGGACATGGCAATTGTTAGCTGATGCTCCAGATTTATTCTGTTCTTGTGCTCCTCAAATTGCTGATGCCAAAAAAAAAATCTCACTGCAGTTTTATTCCCTCAGTCACGTTTTCGGTCGAAAATTAATATCCACATGGAATATAACTTCATTTAATTCCTGGATTATCCTGCTATTATGTAACGATGGTACGCGATCAAAATAATGAAGAATATACCGAATAATAGTGGAAGAATACGAAACAAAATGAGACGAAACAGTACTGTTGTTTCAGGAGTTGAGTTAGTTGAAATCATTGTTCTGGGTTATAAACAACTGTTTCTACAAATTTGTATTTAGGAAAGCTCTAGTTCTCACTCTATTCTCTGTAAATTACACACAACTTTGTGGATTACTCAAGGCCATTAACTGGTGCTATGTATTATAGATATGTGTTAAAGAGTGTAAACAAGTTATCACATAAAGGATCCATCAAATCTTTAAGCTTTTGGAGATGCTAAACCATGTCGATAAGAACTCGCACCGAGTATCTTCGACAGTGAACACCTTTGCTGTTCTTAGTGTTCCCCAGCTCAATCAATTTGCTTTATCTTGGTTCTGACACTTAATCCTGGCACTAAAAGGACCTTTGTGGTATCATCATTTCTAATTAAGTGCAAAGAAGTATCTTCCATGATGAGTTCATTTCATTTGTCTCCGAATAGAAGAATACAAATTTTTGAGCTACAATTTTGCTGAACTGTTATGCAGGCTGCGCTGCCGCAATCCATCACCTCATTTATTTTTGCGAGGGAATACGGATTACATGCCGATGTTCTCAGCACTGCGTAAGTACTTCTTAATTTTATACAAAAAATCTTAAACAAAATAAGATACATTCAAAATCGAATTCAAATTCCATTGTAATCTTTTTCTGCATATTCATGTTCTGTTGTTTATTTGTGCAGGGTCATTTTTGGGATGCTTGTTTCCTTGCCACTGCTAGTTGCATACTATGTGCTCCTAGGTTTCATTAGTTAGACTAATCAATTGGCCTTTTTACCCTCATGTTGGGCTATATATGTGTTGTTCAAGAGCTAGGGTTTTGGACTCCTCAAGAATATGTTGTGCCCCTCATCATTCCTTATTGCAAAAATGTGCAATGAGTTTTGCCTATACGAATATTAAAAATTTTAACTGATTGTATCACTACTACACAAATTACATGTGTTTCTGAGTTAAAATAACTTATATGGCTACATGATATTTTGTCTGGGTTGTTCTTTTTTTCTTTTCATTTTTTTTTTTTCGGTTTCAGGCTCTTTGGATCTATCAAAGATGAAAAGTGCTCTCCAAGTTTAAAAATTACACCATTTGTCACTGTACTTGCTGTGAATTTCATTTTGGTCACTGAATTTGTTGCAGCAATTGATGCCTTTAAACTTCAAATTGTTACAGAGATCGAATTGATGTATAACATCAGAAGACATTATTTAGAGTAATTTTGGTACATTCATGCATTTTCTAAGCAATCAGCATCAGCAATATCATGAATTCAATCATCCAAACACAGGAATTTAACATTTCAATGCTCCAGGATCATAGTTACCATTTAACCCTATTCCACACAAAATTTCCAATGAAACCATGCACAAAAATTTAAATTGAACTCTTTAAAGTTTCAAATGTTTCTATGCTGAATAGAAAATCTGCATTAAACATTTTTTATCATGACTTACTGGCTGGAAAAGCCCAGGTAGAAATGTATAGCAGAAAACTTTTGGTTTCCAGGATTTGCTATTCCTTCCTTGAAAAGAATGAGAAAGCGAAGTTAGAAAATCTAACAACTTTTACTGATGATCTTCGTGATGACCTTCCCGAGTTCTTCTCCACAATCCTCTTGTGCATGATGACCTGCCTGCAGAATAAGTACAAATCTTACCCTGAAATGCAGTGCCAATAATCAATTACTGGAAAGCAGTAAGTTGACGCACTTTTTCAATATGTATTAAACCAATTGTTCCGCTTGATATTAAATGTTTCCATTGAATAATGTATTTTGGGTTATAGAAATAAAACGACAACATATGCCATGTTATATTTGTGACCATGATCATAATGCATGAAGAAGCGCATGAAAACGTACGCATTTATGGATGCCCCATCAGAATGCTCTAGATAAAATATGGTAGTGTGAATCTTGGATATGGATGCCCCATCGTCGAAAAAGTATGAAGGCTTTCTTTCTCGTTAAGTCATTTTCAATGAGAAGGCATCCGAATAATCAACGTCATCTAACATAATCTAGAGTATTTGAAATATATGGAATCCAAATTTTTTGAAAATTATTGTGTATGACTGTGTGTGCACGTGTTGTGCATGCGCAGAGGAGAGAGAGAGAGAGAGAGAGAGAGAGAGAGAGAACCATAGGTAGCTCGACTAGTTTATGATTCCAACGTTCACAAAAATCTTTCACGCCCTCATAACCGAGCCATCGATCTCTCATTCCCCAACATATAGTTGTCGGGATTTTCCAGGATTCATCGGCTAGTGTCACCTTCATAGCTTCAACATAAGCCTGTGGCGAAGCGGTCCTTTTGCAATTATACTTAAATTCAACAAAGATTTGAATGGCAACTACAAATATAGGAAAGAAGATACCTTTAGATCCTTCTTCATGGCTCTACTAATTGCATTTAATGCAAAACCAGAAGAACCGGATGTTAAGTATGGCCTTCTATAAACCATCGCATCCTCCTCTTTCATCATGTATGGTCCGCTGCTGGTCAAAGCCTTATCGCTTGCTCTGAGCGGATCCTATAGGATTGGAATTCAAAATTTCAGAAGCATCTGTGGTTTCTGATAGTATTGAAATACCCTGCAATTTGGGGTATCAGCAAGAATAAGTAATCTAATATACCTGGGAGAATATCTCACCCAGCAAGAAATTGCTGAATAAGGATAATGTTGAGGGCAGCTTTGCATGCTTCTCTGTTATCTAACATGGGGCCAATAAAAGAAAATAAAGGGTTGAAAAAAAGAAACAGCAGGTTAGAGAAATATTCATCTAGAGCAACAAACCAAGAAGGATTGTATAAGTAACATATTATATCTTTAAAAAAAAACTATAAGAAAAAGGACAATTATTCACTGCAAACTTTGTGCTTGACAACAAATAAAAGATATATGATAATCACTAACAGGCGGATTAATAAGTATAAGATGTCTCAATTTTTCTTGATGATAGCTCACATACTTGACAGCCACTGGAGCAAAGTAGCCCTGCAAAATTTTCAGTTTTGATCTGTGTCAAGAATCGCAACTTAAAAACAAAATTATACTTCAGAGTTCACTGTAAGCAGATGGGAACAAAGATACCTGAACAACAAGAGAAAGCTTGTTTGGAGCAATAACATCAATAAGAGATTCCAAGGATGAAGCATATTCTAAAATCAATAAGCTTTAGTTAGTTTCTGTCGGAAACACACATGGAAATGAGCAGGTGATAGGAGGAATATGTACCATCGAGAGTATAGTCAAATCCGTACTTTGGCTGGGGCTTGTCTGAAAACCCAAAACCTGAGTAACATAAAATCTTTTGCATTGCTTATTGTGAGATATGCAAGCAATGACGATGAGATCAGATATTAAATAGAATTTTCTTTACAAGTGCAACTTCCTCACGAACACATGAGTTTCAACATAAACCCAAAGAGAAGAAATGGCTGAAACAAAAGGTCTGACACTGTAATAGCAACTGAGTAGAATGCCTGTATAGCGGGTCACTAAACTGCTCTGTATTGTTCGTTGAAAACTTATACATCCTTCCCGAATATAATAACAAATAGTCACAACATATAGCAATTGTAGGATACTCTTGAGTTGCTACTAATGTAATCTTATTTGAAAACTACAACAACCAAATGTTTTAAGTTCTAATGTGTCACCAAGTTTAGGTGTATATCCATATGGACAAGGTTACCTAGCCAATCAAAAGCAGTGGCATGATAACCTTCAGAGAGTATGGGAAGAACTTTGCGATAAGAGTAAGCCTGCAAATAGAAATTCCATCCAACAGTTATAGCAGGAAAAGAACATCCCTTATTAAGTTCTCAATGCAAGTTATTTTAACTAGAAATTAAGTAGACTATTTGTTTGACAACTTCCAATGAATTGA
Source organism: Ananas comosus (assembly GCF_001540865.1). Classification (NCBI taxonomy): domain Eukaryota; kingdom Viridiplantae; phylum Streptophyta; class Magnoliopsida; order Poales; family Bromeliaceae; genus Ananas; species Ananas comosus. Next base: position 23,951,804 of record NC_033621.1, on the reverse strand, counting down.
CAAAACCATTTTTTATGATGCCCGCTAGAATATTATTACCTGAGATGGAAAACCATGAATTAATACGACTGAAGGATTGGAAGAACTCCCAGCCTCAACACAAAACCACCTATAGAAGGAAAGGGAAAAGGCAGATACATGAGCGAAATAACATCACATATATAGCAATCACAAAGTCGACCTAACATAGAGACCTACGGCTTTAAGTACCAGGATTTAAGGGCTGTGGGTTTTCTGAGTAAACCCCAAATTAGCAGATAGCCTCCTAACCACATAGATCGCTGAATTCACCTGAAAACATCTGCCGAGGATTGTGAGCTGGAACCCATTGTAAGACCGAAAATTGGTTCTTTTGCCTTCCCTCTCTTTCCATACACTGGATGAGCTTTAATCTGAAAAATGTTGTTGTAACACTCTATCAATAGCAAAAGTGTATTAATATATAACAGCAGACGCATTTAAGGTCTTTAGATACCAAATATCAGTTGTGTACAAGGCCTAAAAAAGGTTACATTTTTGCTATTAGTTCCATCCAAAATCAATTCTAATTACATCTCAACAAAGCAATGTCATGATAGCGAAGAGTAGCATACCATTTTTCCCTGAGAAAACCACTCATCAGATCGGTTCGGCCCATCAGCATACTTCCCTAATCCAATTTGAGGCTATTTGAGTCAAAACCACTAAAAGTTCCAACTTTTTCTACTCCGCTGGATATCAGAGTGAAAGAAAAAAAAAAAAAAACTAACCTCCACTGAAAGCGAATCCATCTCCAACCGACTCCGGCGCATCTATCAAATACTCCTGCAATGTATCCAATCGAAATAAACCCATCGCTCGATAAGACAAATTAGGGCTAAATTTAGAACAAAAAAGGGAAGCAATTCCATCTCAACGGGATCAAAGTTAGGGTCTTTACGTCTTCTCCGCCGAGGCTCGCCCTGCATCGTAGCCCGAGCTTCTCGCGGCGCAATCTGGGGCCGGGAAAGAGGTGGGGGAGGGAGCAGGTGGAGGAGATTCCGACGTGGATCGCCATGGGAGGGGGAGGAGAGGGAGGAGATAGAATTTGGTGCGGGATTCCATGGCCAGGGTTAGGGTTTCCTCTTTTTGCGATCGAAGGGAAGGGGGAGGAGGGGATAGGGTTTCTCTGGTCGTCCCTTCTCGCGCCAACGGTCGGAAAGGGACGCCGCCCAATTCTGGTAAAATTGCATGGAACCCCTCAACTGTAACGTACTTTGCAAAAGGTACCTAAACTGAATTTTTGCGTTTATTTGATTATTTTTGTCAAATAACACTGAGATTACATTAAAAAAAATTGACATTTTCTTAAAATATTGGAACAAAAAAAATGGGCGTAACCATTAAATTAATAAAATCACCATCAAGTTTGAATAAAAACATTTAATTAAAAAATAAAAACTGAGGGGAAATAAACTTTACAAGTGCTCAATTGAATCAATATCCTTTACAAGAGAGAGAAAAAGCTAAATACTGAAATTAAACCTCGCAAAGTAACAAAACTCTTATAATTACGAACACTAATTACTCTTTGATTACACCAATATCCTAAAATGCTAGAGAAGCAAATGATGAAGATAATAAAACCTTATACACAAATGCCATTTACACAAAACTTTTCCGCTATGAAACACTAAAACACCGCTGTTATTTTTTCGCTATGAAACACTAAAACACCGATGTTATTCGCGAAAGAATGGATCATGCATTTACATTTACTGCATATTCCTTTCCTATATACCTAGAGAAAACATTTGAGTTTGTAAATTTCTATTTAGCGAAGATTTTGGTTGGTATAATATCTCGACGACACGGGCCGAAGCTTTGTATATGAAATTCAGCCGAAGGGGAAACGGAGAACTGCGTATGTGATTATCGGTTCGTCGAGTTCTTCCCTTGTTCAGGGTACGGGTCGGTCCAGCACTTATCCTCCGCAGCTTTTTGCCATCGCTTGTTGAATATCTTCAGTTCTTCGTAAGAGCGGTGCCTCACCTACGAAAAAGAGAAGTGTTTGATGCGTGTTTAGTTGAGTTTAAGAGAGGATTTGCAATCGACAAAGAAGGATTCAACAACTTATGTTAATAATGATTCTGTTAAATTTAACGACTCAAACCGCTTTCAGCAAGCCGAACTAAGTGCTACTTACGAAAGGTAAACATGCGGCCACATTGTAGAAATAAAGAAGTTTTTATGCATAGACAAAGTCGATCGGAAGCCAAGTTTTGAGGATACTTACTCGATATCTATCTTTATCTTGAGATGTTGTCGATCCAGGCGACACCTGCATGTTCAACCATAGAATTTCAATTAAGAATATGGCACATTAACTACTAAAGAATTTAGCTGTATAAAAGAGCTTCGATTCAGGTCTACATGAATATTTCAACCAAAATTTATGTATTACTCGAACTTATACTCGACCAGCAATGATCTGAAAAGCACAAAGCGGTTTATGGACGGCCAAGGTACTGTGGTGTCTTGCTTATTATTACCGCATCACATGTACAAGCGCATGTACGTGCCACATTTTAGAAGTATTTAACATGGACCTTTATTTTATAAAAGCTGAGCAGATTTTCGATATCTTACCTTATTCTCATCTAATAACCCGCCAAGCGAAGGGATACCCATATGAGCTACATATTCACGGTCCACCACCCCGACATTTAATGTCCGATCACCCTGCAGAAAAGGATTTCGTATGTTTTATATTGCATAAAACTTCAAAGAAGAAAGACTATGCTTAAAATATAACAACGTACCTGCGCACAGTAGCCGAGTTTATAATCGAGACCCCAAGCGTAAATCAAGTCATTCTACAAAGAATAGGGAATATCGTGAATTTTAGATGTTGAAGCAACAACAGAACATTTCGTCATGAAAACATTATACATCATTCGCGACATCTGAAGGGGCTGAAATGTATAGGTTTTACATATCAGGGGTGAAGTAAAAAGATATTATCCTGCATTTCAGCCTTCAGTAAAATTTTGTTCGATTACGCATACGCATGTGAATCTATGTTATCATGGATCTAAGATATAAGATGCACAATAAGGCTAAGATAAATCCAATGAGAAATAGTCGACGCACTTGAATCATATACCATACGCATCGCCAAGCAGCTTTGGAAAAGACAGGAGCCATCATTTCCACCCATCTGTAAATAATTAACATAAGAAAGAATGGGAAAATCAAACAAAAGAATTGTACAGTACATGTAATTTAACATTATGCATGCAAAACCCCACCACAAAAAAAAAAAGGGAAATAAGAATGATAAGAATTGATCAGGATAGAAAATACTTGTAAACAACATTCTATTTTTCTTTTATTTCTTATCGAAAAAATTTGCAGCTTGTGAATTGATAGATAAATCACAGAAACTATTACCGCATTAGCGTTATTCTCAAGTAATTTACAATTTATTGTAGTTAAAAGCAAGAGGTATATAGAAGATGATAATAAAATAAATAAATAGCATATGAAAAGGAATATATAGTTAACCCTGTGCACGGAGGGCCGGTGCTGTTGCCATAACATCTCCCACCGCCATTTAACTTGTATATTCTTCTGTTTACACAAACACAAATATTTTCCGCTGTTGTTAGTACTCTAGTTAGACAAAATTTCATACTGATTTATATGAGCTCGAAAAGGAAAACTTGATTAAATTTCGTAGAGAGAGAGGGCAAAACCTGTGTACATCTCCTCTTCCCCAACGAGCTGTGATTCGATGATGAATCTGAGATTTTTTACCATCTAATGCAGGTTGCGATATCTCTAGCCCTTCTTTTTTAACTATTTCTAAATACCTGCAAGAAATATGGCTCTTGAGTCTTGAACATAGTAGACTTGATCAAAAATAATGACCGAGATATATGACTAAGCCAATCAAAGCTCTTCTTCAACAGGTTTAACTACCAAATTTAAAAAAAAGGATGCAACATTTACCTCGAAGGATTAAAGTTTTTCACATCAAGATCCTCGTCCCAGAGAAATATATAGTTATACTCCGCAACTATGTCTGGATGTAGAAACCTCTTAGCAAACCACCTTCAAAAACGATAAATATTTACTCACAAGAGATATATACAAATTGGAAATAGTAGATTTGCCGCGACCATCCAACAAAGTACCATTTTGTTTGATTAATGACAGATATATGTATAATGCGATCACTCCACTGTAAGTCTCCCCACTTATCCACGACGCCGTCATAGTGAAACAGCATCACAATAAACTCAGCGGAAGGGAACTGCATTTAAAAAAAAAAGAAAAAAGCAAAGAAATCAGATAGTTATTATTATCCACAATACATTAAGAAAAAAAAATGAACATGAAATAATAAATTAACAATTACCTTCGAAACAATTTTATCCACAACTTCCTTTTGCTTTATTCCAGCAGGAATTGCTAACAAGCTTTTTGACGGTTTCTCATGTCCCTGTTTCATTTAATCTCATTAGAGAACATTCATAAGAAGAAGTTACTAACAAGCTAAGTTGAAATGCATCGGTTGACATATAAGATTATTACGACTTTATTGTTTACGGATTTTTCTGAAATATTTCGATTCAATATTAGCTTATTGTATCTAAGACTAGGATAATCTGAAGAATTAGCTAAATTCTTGGTTAAAAGTCAAGGTGCTAAAAATTTACTGATATTTGAACAAACACTAAAATTCATGAGTATATCATAAGAAACATTTTTAACGGACCTTTTTCTCTGGAGAGCCCCCTAAGGTGTCCATTTCCAAGTTCGACGTCTCGCTGATAATGCCTCTTGGCAATAGTTCACTCCCTAAAGGCTTGTTTTGATTCTATAAACAACAAAAAAGTCCAAATAGGAGTGTCGATATTAGACGTTAGAATAAAACATGTGAAGTTCAAAGCGAAACACTAATCCAAAAATAAAAAATAAAATGTTTACATGAAACAACCTTGCATAACTCGGACGGAGTGATCGGCAAAGGAGATTTAGCGGTTTCAACATAATTAGCTGCTTGCCATGTTGGTGCTTTCTGAAAAGTGAAACAAGAAATAATGCAAAATTAGCAATTCATTCGCAGTTGAGAACTACAAAGCATACTAATAAAATGCATTTAGTGCATAATTATCGTGAAATTTACCTCTTTGGAATTGAATGTGACCAAAGCACTCCCCACAAAGAAAATAACACAAAGGAGAACAGCCGCCGGTAAGCTACTGCAGATGCATATTCTCCTATGTGACGGATCAGTTAGTAAAGGAACCTGGAGAAAACGATAGCGAAATAAATATTAGCAACAAAATTTGAGCACATAAAGGGGAGAAATAAGCTATACCAATAATATTTCGAGAAAATCAAACCAAAACGTATACGTGCATGTCCATAAGTTCATACTTATCGAATATTAACAATTAACCTTGGAAAAATCGAGCAATACATATCAACAGTTTCTTGTAAAACTGAAGTAAAATAAGCAATACATGACCATGAAATCGAGCAAATTCTCTCACCGACGGTAGTCAAAGCATTTGAATTTAATCAAATTTTCGCCGCAATTCGAAATCACCCACTCCAAAATTTTTCCCATCTCAGTGTAGTTTCATATTATAAACTAAACAGGGCAAATTCATTTCCTACTTGTTAGAAAAAAAGAAAAAAACTATCTAAACAATTTGTTACCAATTTTTCAGGACATTTCTAAATCACAAACACAAAAGCAACTTGTTATCAAAATTGTTCTCAATACAATTTCATACAATAAACTAAAAAGCTAGTAAGAAAAACCCCTGTAACCAGTTTGTTACCAATTTTTCAGGGTATTTACGAATCACAAACCCCAAACAACTTCGCTATCATAACAAATGAGAGAGGTACAACTACCAAGCTTTTCAGATTTCAATATCTATTCACAAGAGTAGCCACAAAGCAATCATCAAATCCTCACAATTCCAAATTTTTCTTCAAAAAGCAGCAAACTTTACGCTAAAAACACCCAATAAAACAACTTACGCAGATCCAATTCTTCATCTTCCATGAACTTCCGATCAAAAACTGCAAAAACAGAGACGACCCAGAAAAGGAAAGTTAATCCCCCATCACCAAAAAATCAAAAAAAAAAAAAAAAAGAAATCCAATTTTGAGGAGTAACCATATCAGGAAACACTCAACCAAGGATCTCCAACATAAAACCCATCAAAAAAAAAAGGGGAAAAAAAAAAGTAACTTGGTTGTGAACGGAACAAAGCAACAACGACATATAACGCAGTAACGCACCATAACCAGTTAAGCTCGGGGAACCAAATAAGTTCCAGTATCTGAAATATGTGCAAAATGAAAAGAGGAAACACAAATTGAAGCGAAAAAGGAGGGGTTTTGAGAGTGAAAAGAGGAGGTTTTTATAAAAGGAGAGAGCGAGAAGGGGAACAGGGGCGTTCCCTTTCCGTTTCCTATTTATTTATTTCCTTGGTCAATAAGAGAGAGATTTTGGTTCTTTGCATTGGTTAGAGAGAGAGAGAGAGAGAGAGAAAGGAATAATTGGATGTATCAGGTGTATCTCAGTATATATAGTGCATCTAATCTAATCTAATCTAATCTAAATACTCTAACCCGCGATAGTCTATATTATAATATATAATAATATAATAATAATTATACAGTGAATAATAAAAAAGTACAAATTATTATTATATATATATATCAAAATAAGTCGATTATGATGTGATCAGGATAGCATATAATAATTATACAGCTTACAATAAAAGAGTACAAATAATTTTATATATATTATGTCAAAATAAGTCGGTTATAATATGATTTTACTATGGAAAAATATAATTCTATTGATAATGTTGAATATATAATTATTAAAAATATTTTCCGGGCCAATCAGTTTACGATGCTTTGTAAAGGTGTTTAAGAGTGTGGCTCACTGTGCACCAGGAGCAAGCAAACTTTAGAGAGAGAAAAGGGCCGTGAGAAGAGTCCAAGTGTGCTCGGAGAGAAAAAAAAAAGATTTTTTTAAAAAATAATTATTAAAAAAAAATGAAAGAAGAAGCTGAAGAGGAAAAGTCCAAGCAGTGGAAGATATGCGAAAGAGTGGGGCCCACTACTCGGGAGTCCAAGGTTACTGCTTGGGGAATAAAAATATCCCTGGACCCTGTTCACGACTCGGGCTGTACGCCGCAGCTCTCGCGGCCCTCCATCTCATTCCAGGAAACCATCTCTACCGTTCGTTGGTGAAAGAGTTAGTTGGAGTGTGGTTTACGGGGTGTATTCATGAACCGGGTGCACGGAAATGATTTCGCGCATGACGGGGCATCTCTTTCCAGTGCTGTCCCACCACATTCAGACTCGAAACGGGGGAAACTGGGAAAGTGGGTTCCTGTGAAATTACCAAAATACCCCTGCTCCTTCTCGGTTTGTTTTGCCCCTGAGGTTGAACCATCAGGTTAACCCGGCCCGGCCCGACCCGACCCGACCCGACCAGACCCGCACCGCGTATTTCCATAACTCCATATTTAATAAGAGGAATGAATGAGTCTGACTCACCAGATTATACTTTAGATTTACTCTAGAATTTGTAATCAGTTCGATCAGCCTTACTCAGTGCGAAGCTTTCTGATTCTTCTTCTTTTCCTTTGATTCATCAAATTTAACAATTAGTTTTATTAAGGGACCATTTGATTAGATGTAATTATAAATACAGTGTCGTTGAAAATGTATACAGTTGAAAATACAGTAATTGTAACTATATGCATTATGTTTGGTTCAATGTAGTAGAAATCGTTCTAACTATAAATAATTTATTTAGTTGTATGTAGCTGAGAAATAATTTTTAAAATTTTATCATTTTATATATATGACGGTGAGATTATTTCCAATGTAAAAATATGTACATATATTTTCTTTAAACAATAATTAGGAAGGTAATCTTATCTTTTATTTAAAGTTACTCTCTCTAACTGCTGCATTTAAAACTGCGGTCAATTTGAGCGTAATTCCAACTGCTACAGTTAGACTTCCTCCTGTAATTCTTACTTTAATAGTTGAAGTTAAATATATCAAATCAAATATCAAATTTGTATTTATATATACTTATAGTTGCAGGGCAGTTGCAATTGCATGCAACAAAATGGCCCCTAATAGTATAAATAATAACCAAAGTTGTTTAAAACTTAAAGGGGCATTTTGGGAAAAATGAAATAAGCATCTAGTGGCCAAAAAAAAAAAAAAAAAAAAAAAAAGTAGATAAGGACTCTACTCTCTATGATGTCTGTTACAAACTGGTTGGCTCATAATTTGCTCAACCCATTTTGGTGGTGATATTGGAATAATTGGGTAGCAAGTTGAAATAGTAATTTATGTAGATCAACTTTTTGTAAACATGTACAAGTGAGGAAACCCCTCCTAGGCTATTTGGACGATTACATGTAGACCTTTTTATTTAATTATTTCTTTTGATCTCA
>NC_033621.1:23721955-23942859 GCF_001540865.1 Ananas comosus | reverse complement strand
GAGAGAGAGAGAGAGAGAGAGAGAGAGAGAGAGAGATTACAAAAATTTAGAATAAATACTATGACCCATTAATGAGACCCCACAAATAAAATGCTTTTGTGTGTCTATTTTTAAATTAAGTGGTTCTTTTGCGTTCTTGGTGGAATATCATTGGACTTGCTAACACACAAAACTGATCCGAATTCGACCAAAATTATTGGGTTTGGATTTTAAAATTTTCAAAATTAACATGGAATCAATAGCTTATCACATTTTTTTTTGTTTATTATTCGTCAAAGGATAACCAAAATATATATCTTAATTAGCTTGAATTACCGAATACTGATCCAAATAACCGAGCCTTTTCTGTGTTATTTAACTAGAGATTTAGACAATAAATTGATGGAGCTATAATTAAATTGACAAGGAAATTAAGGAGCACTAGTTTCTTCAAAATATTTATCAAGGTAAAACAATTCTATATATGGTATATATGTGATTGGATCTTAGGTGAATTTCCATGTAAATCCTTGCATATATATATATATATATATATATATATATATATATATATATATATATATATATATATTACATGGATTAAGGTGAAAATTAACATTTCCAACAACCCTCTCAAATCTCACACACCAACCTTGTTTAATGTAGGCAAGCCCCACTCCACTCCTTCATTTGGTACCTAGAGTGAGAATTAAAGCCGATTTATTATACGTGCGATCGATGTATAATAATTTGGTATATATCATTGCATACAAAATATATAGCAAATTGTTATTTATCTTGCGATCGTACATATGTATGTGAGCCAATATGATACGCATATATATTAGTACGTAGAGTACTACAATAGTTAATATTGCCTAAGTACGTAGAGTACTGCAATGTGTCAATATGATGTGCAGATGTATAAGTACATAGAGTACTGCAATAGTTAGTAATGCACAAATCGGACACTTCCAAATGTTTGCGACACTTCAAATGTTCGAGAAACCAAGTAAAACTCTCGAGTAATAAGTTCAGAGACTAATGGTGATACTTTTCTCAGGTGATGTTTTTCGCACTGAGTACCGGTCTTTAACTTCTGCACCCAGATACGACCTTTGCGATCTATATAAATTTTCTTGTGCTTGATAAAATGACATGACAATGAACTAATGGCGTGCGCGTGTGTGTATGTTGTGGTCCAGGAGATAGGTCAGGGGTCCGCGAGCCGTTGGATTCGAAATGTGGGACCGATGATAAGTCCATGGCATCTAACACCATCTCCACCCAACCTGGAGCATTCCCCCTTTAATCTTATCACTAGCGAGAGATCTCAATTACATCAACTTCCACTTCAATTGCAGTATGTGTAAACCTAGCTAGTTGTAGCTAACTTTCTTTGAAGCTTACTTTCATAGGCACAACCTAAAAAAGGAAGATTATTAAGTTCGAATCCATCCTAGCGTAAGTAGCAAATAATTTGGTGATTGTTATCAGAAGTTCCAAACATTTTCAGTTAAGTTTATTTTTTAAGCCTTTGTTTGGTTGGGGGTTAAGGGATGGAATAACCCCTTAACCCCCATATTATTCCCAAATACTCCAAAAATGGGTGGGGTTAGCTAACTCCATCTCAAATGGGCTAGGGTTAGCTAATCCCACCAAACCCTACCAAATCCCAACCAAACACTATTTTCTATTCATAATAACCCACTATCCTTCTTATCCCACCTACTCCAACCAAACACTATTTTTCACTATTCTGAACTAACTCCAACCCCTAACCAAATACAAAAATACTCTAACCCCACCTTAACCCTGAACTTAACCCTATCCCTGGAATAACAAGTTTTTTCTTAACCCCAAACCAAACGGTAGCTAAAAGAATAACAGCGAAAAATATGCATGCATGTGTGGATCATCCAACATTCCAAATGATGAATCAACTACATCTCATTCTCTTTCTCTCCCTCTCTCTCATATTAATATTTAAAAAATCAGACCGACTGTCTCTAGCGCAAGTGGCAAAAAATTTGGTGGTTTGTGTCCGAGGTTCTAAGTTCGAATTCTAATTGATTCACATTTTCAGCTAAGTTTATTTCTAAGCGAAATAATCGATGCAGATAGCATGCTACCTTTCTCTCTCTCAAAAAAAAAAGAAGATTAAATATCGAACACCGACATAATGTAATAAAATTTAACTATTATTTTTTATATTATTATAAATATATACATATATATAAAATATTATTTTAGCGTCATAGTTAATTATAAAATATTGGTTTCTAAATCAAATTAAATGGATATAAGTTTTCAAATTTTACTTTTTATAAGATTAATCTAGACTGATAGAAAGCTAAGTTGGTTAAAGTCATTAAATTTTGATATGACTTGACAAAAACTTTGGTCGATTTGAGTAAAGGCGTTCGACGGTTGAACCACTTGTCCGAATATCTGGAAGCGGTTTTTGACTAATTTGGTTCAAAAGATTAAACTAAATCATTTTATAGACATGATCATGATTTGACTAGTTGAAACGGTTAGTTTGATTGGATTTTTATATTATTGGTATATGAAAATATATGTGAGAGAAAACCATAAATCAAGGAATTGACTCCACACCATAATTTATGTGAGAGAATGAGTCATTTTTAGACTCATCTAAGATACAATTTGGATTCTCCGTCAACCGAAGTAGACCTAAAAAATATTTCTACACGGAAGATAATTATTATCTTTATTATTATTATATATTATATTAATTGGGGTAAACTTCAAATACTATTTTTATGATTTTGTACTTTTTTACTGTAATACCTATGGTTTACAGTATATCAATTTAGTATCACGTAGTTTCATTTTTTCCTTTTCGTCAGTCCCTTCGAAAATTTTTTATTAAATCATATACAAAAACTTCAAATACCTTATCTATAGTTTATCGAATATTCACTTTAGTATTTATTAATTTTTATTTTGTCACTGATTTAATAAAAAAAATGATAGATAGGATAATAAAAAGAAAAAAATTATAAAATATGAAAATAATATAGGTTAAATTATAGAGTATTAAAATAAAAAAATACGAAACTATACGAATGATATTTATAAAGTTTTCCTATTAATTAAAGTAGTTAAGTCAAGTGCCCCACACTACACGTTAATTTTGACTAACACATTCGTATCAACGTGGACCAAGCACGTCACCTTCTATCATCAGCACATAATTAAATATTTTCGCACCTTCTTTTCTTTTCTGTTTTTTTTCGATCGGTAGGTTACATTAAAATATTTATGTCCTTCCATTATATATATTATATATTTTATTATATATATTTTGGATATACAGCTACAAAGTGTGAAAATTGCGTGTTAGCCCGCACTTCGACGCGGACAGCTTGAAAATGTTGTAGCTCATGGCCAAAGCCCTTCACACACATCTCTCTCTTTCTCTCTCAAATTGCAACTAATATGCGTTATTTATGATTGAGAAAAAGATTTCGATAATAGTACACCGTAAGGTCACGCTCTATAATACGATTTCTTCTTGTTGATTCATAGTCAGATCGTACTTGATCCAAAAACGAAGATATAAGAAGGACGCACATGGGTTTCAATCTCATTCAATCCATTGGGACGTTGAGTTTATTATTAGATCTCTTGCCAATAGATTTATTGTGGATCACATTCCGTCACTCAATTTATCTGTCTCCTCCACCTACTTTAGTTACGCTCAGTTTGGTATTGAAGTCTATCTCACGCTACTAAATAAAATGGAGTTCGGGCAAAAACCGAGATGGAAATATGCTTTTACGTTCTCTGGTAGGATCGTAGAAAATATATCATAATTAACTCATCACGATATTCAGAACACAATATTATGTATAGAAACAAATAAAATATTTTTCTATCGTACTTTTTTATTATACTTAACATAATCTCTTCGTAATCCCAAAAGAAGCCTTAACAATAAATGGCTAGCATAAGAGAAAGATTGGGCCGAATGCGATGTTCCTAAATGGGTCAAATGGGCATTTGGAGTGAACCTACAACACTAACGGGCTTGGGCCTGTACCACAAAAATTAAGGTTATAACTACCATTATATTTAAATTTTAATATGACCACTTTGCTAATTCAGCGAGCCTATTCAATTCGCCGAGTCAACAACGCCACCAGTATTATTTCTTAGTTTGGAAAAAAAATAATACTTTCATAATAACTGGCCAAAATATTATAATTACCGCAAATAAATAAAATTTTTTTATCTTTTAAAAATGATCAATTACTCATATTAAAAATATGTATAAACTAATAAAATTGGTATTTAGCGATAGGGTTCCATAGTCCATAAAGGGCCCTCTACAATTTTTCTTTGTATTATTAAAAGAAAAAAAAATCTTTTTCCAACGAATCGTAGCCGTTGGCGCGAAACTTCTCGCCGTGTGGTGTTCGGACCAAGCAGCGGATCCGGATCCGTATCCAGATCCGGATCCGTTCTACTTCGCTCTGAACTCGTGTTCGGGGAGGTCGCTTCGCACCTGCCTCGGAATCTCCGCCTAGGTATCCTTCTGGCCAAATTGCATTTTGGTCCTTAACTTTCTTAAAATCAACATTCAAAAAATTCCAAAACTATTCGGAATCGCTTCACCCCAGGATCTTTAAATATCGAATTTAAAAGTATGAGGGATCGAATGGAATTTTTGTAAACGTTTAGGAACTACGGTGCAAATTTACCCGTCTCTTCCATTCTCCTCGTGTACTCGTTTCGAAACCCAAAAGAGACTGGAGCCGTGGAGGTCGATGTCGTCGACCCCTCTCTCTCTCTCTCTCTCTCTCTCTCTCTCTCTCTCTCTCCTCTCTCTATTCTTCGTTTCCTAATTTCGATTTGCCCCCTCTAATTCTCCTTTTGGCTAATTGCCCCGTTCAACACCCTAATTTGACCCCGCTCATCGGCTTCTAGGGTTAGGGTTTCCTCCTCCTCGTCCTGAATCCGAGAAAAGGTCGCGCCTTTGCACTCGCCCAATTGGAGGAGGCCTTCGCAATCGATCGTAAGCTTCTTGACTTCGTGTAAAAGATGCTATTTTTCGTGAGTATTTTTATGTTTGTGGCAGCTTCTTGTGTGCTTAATTGTTGGCATTGTTGTGTAATCGCGATTTTTTGGTGAAAAGATGGAAATTTTGGGAGCCAAAATTAGGTTTCTGCTTTCAAATCTGGTTCTGTGTTGATCAAGAGATCTGAAGAAGTGACGTGCGAACGTAGTTGTGCGTTTGAAATCGTTCGAGTAGAAGCTGCTTTATTGATTAGATTGGGTTTGGTGGTGGAAATGGGAGTTGGTGATATGCACTTGTTGCAATTTAGGATATTTTTGGTAACTGATCTTGTGAAAATTTGCATATTGCTTGGGAGGGGGACGAATTTTATGGGTACGAGTTCTTTTTATTATTGCTTTTTTTTGCTATCCCGTAATAATCGAGAACTAGGACTAACTTGCACTAGGTTTTACATCTTAGTAAAACTTAATGGTTGCTGGTATAATTGTAAGGGGTAAATGTAATTCTTATTGTGGCAAGTGGGGATAAAGTGATGGATAGTGCAGTTCTAGGATTAATGAGAAATTGTAATTTTTTGGGTTATTAGAGTAATCTGTCCAAGTAAAGGTCCACGACAACTTTTCTTTATTCCATTTTGTTGCCTTTGGTTGACGAAAACCTTGCTATCCCCGGACCAAGAGGGCCTACTAATGGTTTTAATCAAAAATATTTCAGCTCTTTCGTTTTACTGCGTACTTTTTAATTTGACATTTTTGGCTATCTGTTCTAAGCTGTCTGGCAGCCCGTAACAATATTTCTTGACATTTTAAAACCTGATTCAGTCGTATATGCTTTTAAAAATTCAGAGGTTGGTCACCAGCCGGAAACTTCGTCTCTAAATTCACTGCGGAGGAGGCAATTGGTTGATATGGACATCATTGAAATCGGTTCTTCAGAAAGTGATGATGATTTTGAGGTCAGTGATGACGAATCATTAGGCGATACCTTCAGCGATGCTGCTAACCAGTGGTCGAATAGTCCACAGTTTCCAATCCAGGTCGATGAAGATGAACCAAGCATTGCACCTTATAGAAGCCCTTACGCTGGGCGGGATGAATTAGGCACCATAAATAATTCGGAGCTTACCAAAAATCAAGAAGTGAATTCTCCGACAAACTATCCATCTCAGCTCAGTCAGCGGAGGACTCTTCCACTGTCATTTCAGCCAAGATTTTCGAAGCCTCCAGTGAAAGGGGTTCATGAAAGGTCTGTGAGAACCCATGAAGGGTTTGGCCCTTCTTCTGCAAGTGCTGTCGGGCCAAACAGTAAGTTGGATGATAGGGGAAAGGAAATTAATGAATTTGATATGCACAGAAATAATGGTAAACATAGGGCTCTTCCTACGTCTTTTACAAATCATAAGCATGTGGAAGATACACAGTCAAAAGATTTACTAGAATCCAGGGGAAAGAGCAATTATTTTGCGAATTCTTCTCATTATGTTGGAGGACATGCATCTAATGGTGTGAACCAGAGGTCATTTTTTGATAATTCTTTCATAGCTTCAACTGGAAGTACTCAAGGTGATTTCTTCTTTTTCTTCAGACAAACTTACCTGTTATTTAGAACAAAAGATGCGATTACCAAATAATTGAGATCATAGAGCCTGTTTGGCATGGCTTCTCTTCTCTTCATTACTTCGAGATATATGTTTGATCAAATAAAAAGCCCTCAGCTTTTGCTTCTGGAGCCCCAAAAGAACAGGCTCTTGTTTGAAGCTTCTGCTTCTTTCAAAGTGGGAATTAGTTGGGGGTGAGTTTATTGAAAAAGCTGTAACTGCTTTTTTGAAACAGCTCCTCTACAGAAGTTCCATTGCACCATACAGGACCTAAGATTAATTAAGGTGCAACTCTCATTTTTTATTTTTCTTTTTTACCCTTCGGGTGCAGGTGATATGCATATAAATGGAAATGCTGGTACACACAGGGTTCTTCCTCCGTCATTAACGTATGGCAATTCAACTAATGGCTTACCGCCTGTCGCTGGTACTGATTTGCAGCATCGATCAAACCTTGTAGAAGATAGGCACTTCGACTGTGACGAGAGAGTTATATATCAACAAGCATTGCAGGTAAATCTTCTTACATGATGCAGATCAATTAAGATTTTTCTTTAACTTAATATTTCAAGAGATTAATTATAATAATAATAGAAGGCGTTTAACTTACCTTTTGCTACCTTCATTTGTTTATTCTAACATACTCGAATGTATTTAGTTCAACATATTCTTATCCTGGAAATATGCTCCAATCAAGCGCATGTAATAAATGGATATCAAATTTTACCATTTTTAAGCCGTAAAGTTTAGTTTCAACTGATTGCTGCCTATACTGGTGTGCTTTCATAATAGATATTTCAATGTATATCCTATTTGTTGGTTTTTTGTTTTTGGGCAGGATCTTGGTCAACCTAAATTGGAAGACGACCTGCCCAAGGGACTCTTATCTGTTTCTCTTTTAAAGCATCAGGTTAGTCTGCTTGCTGGATTGTTTAGCTATTCTATTTGTTTTGTTTATAACAATCTCTTACGAGATATTTTATGTCATTGATGTTTCAAAGAAAATAGCCTTAGCTTGGATGGTTCAGAAGGAGAAGAGTGTATATTGTGCTGGTGGCATTCTTGCTGACGATCAGGTCAGTTTTGATGCATTAAGTTCCCAGCAATATTTTTCTTGTTTTACCTTATTCCTCGAGTCCTTCTTGGGTTCTTTCAAAAGCACATGAATAGTGCCTACTATCAACTTTTTAGCCCTTGTGTATCCATTATAGTACCACCACCAAAATAGTAAACCCTAAGCATCTGAGGGTTAAAAACTTGGGAGCAAGCACTATTCATGTGCTTTTAGAAGTATTCCAGCACCACTAATATTCCTTTACTATGTTCTCTTTGATTTTCCCTTGCGGATTTTTTTTCCTGTTCTTTTTAACTGTTCTTGTAACAGGGTCTTGGTAAGACTGTGTCGACAATAGCCCTTATTCAAAAGCAGAAGTCTCAGCAGTCCAAGTTCACTTCAGATGATTCGAATCATGTAAAGCCTGAAGCACTAAATTTAGACGAGGATGATGATGGTGTAACTGTAGTGGATAAATCAAAGGAAATCACAAATAATGAACCTAAATGCGAGTCATCGGCTTCACATGCGGATGAAGAAAAGCAAAATGTTAAGCCCGAAACTAAACAGGAGCCTGGAGCTAGTTCATCGAAACGCGGATCGAACATGTCAAGGCCTGCGGCTGGTACATTGGTCGTATGCCCTGCTAGTGTTCTNGGGGTATACCCTGTTTGATATAGTCTTAAGAAGTTGGGGAAGTAAAACAGTAATATGGAATCCAAGTCTTACATCTTGTCTTTCTGATGTTTTAAGTGTTAAGCTTCATGTCAATCTTTTTTCTTTTTTGAGAAAAGTCAACTATTGTTATTAACTTCATTTTGCTTTAAACACTAATTTTATTCTCAATATTCTTGCTCTATATTCCTAACAAATCAGCTAAGGCCAATATGGTCAAACAGAGGTCAGAATTGCTGGCTTTTTTTAGTAGAGATATTGAGATAAACTAGCAGCTTTTGTCTGTCAAAAATCTCTTCTTAAGATTTTTTATTTTTTATTTTTTTTTTGCCCAAGGTTTCCTTCTTTTCGGGATGTGGTTGCTTCACACTTGTAGCTTATGATAGCTCGAGCCTGACTTGAAATTAATTTCGAGCCTAAATTTAGGCTCAAGCTCGGCTTGAAATTAATTCGAGCCGAGCTCGAGCGAGCCTAATTTCGAGTCGAGCGAGCTCGAGCCCTAAACGAGCTGCTTGAAATTCTTAATATCGTGGAATTGATAATTTACTTTTTATAAAATATTTTCTAAAATTCGATACAAAAAAAATGTCAAAACAAAACAGAGGAAACATCATTGCTTAAGACAATGTGATAAAACCTAGATACTATATATCACAATGGTCACTGTTGTATATACATAAACAGGGAGAAGAAAGAGATAAATATATGTAATTTTTTATATATAGTTGCAAGATTTTAGAACTAATACACTGCATTCATGACCATCCTGCAGAACATTAGCCGACCATTTTAAACAATAATAGTGTTTGAAGCGAACTGAGTTCTCTGAACCGTTGACCGAGTCAACGGTGAATTGGCTCCTGAGTTGACCCTCGTGTGCTCGTCGAGATCAAGCGATTAGGTTGATTAGGTTGAAGAGGGATTGGCTCAACTGGGTTCTCTCTCTCAAGATGTAAAACCGAACCAAACTCAAAACTCTAGGAGACAGACTCGACTGAAAAATAAATTTATTGATTTTGAGCCCCTTCGTTCACTAGGCAAATTATATCGTAAAATTATAAAATTTATTTTCTAGGTACTTCAAATACTCTAGATTAAGTTTAACGGAGCCGATCGACGATTCGAAAATCGCAACATCGAAAATGAGCTGGAAGCACGGAAGACTCCGTGCTTCCGATAGCATAGTAGCCTCACTCACTCTCTCTCTCTCTCTCTCTCTCTCTCTCTATATATATATATATATATAGTAGGGCTACTATACTCTTATGAGTATAGAGCCCTTATTACTCATAAGTTGTTTTCGATGTTGGGCTTTTTGAATCGACGATCCACACCGTTAAGCATGATCTAGAGTATTTGAAACTTCTAGAAAATAAATTTCGTAATTTTTCAGAATTATTATAAAGTCCATCAAGCGAGTATAAAATGAACGGTTAAAATCGAATGTCATCCTAAAAATGAATGATCAGATCCTTCAATTTAAGATCGGAATTATTGATCTTTATCTATGTAGTGAATATAATTCTCTATCAAAAATTCAACCTATTCCGATTCTTTTACACCGTTAAATTAGCAAATATCTCATACCGGCCGTTAAAAATTATTAATTTTGTGACCTTTTGATCGTAAGATAAATGATGTCGAAAAATTATAAAATTTGATTTCTAGAAATTTTAAATGTTCTAGGTAACGTTTAACGGTGTGGATCGTCGATTCGGAAGCTCTATCATCGAAAACAACTTATGAGTACGAAGACAATCATACTCATAAGAGTATAGTAACCGGACTCTATATATATATATATATATATATATATGAACTAGGCTACTATACTATTAATAGCACCAAGTCATTGGTGCTACCAAGTTTTTGGCCATTGGATTAAAAGATGTGCGGTTAACATGATGTGGGCCCCCTAGGGTTGAGTGGGTGGTTGGTTAAATAATATGATCTAACGGGTGAAAATGATCAAAAGGGTAGATTTAACGGCGGAAAACTTGGTAGCACCAAGTGCTTTGTGCTATTAATAGCATAGTAGCCGGACTCTATATATATATATATATATAACTACAGATGAGACCCATAACGAGTCCAAGTGTACCGAAATCAAAGGCATAGAAAGCACGAAGCATCTATAGGTGGGACCCATGAAGGGTCTGCGTGTACAAAATTTAAGAATGGATTAAGCTTAGGATGACACGTGGATCACCAATATAGGGATTAATCGAGGATATATATATATATGCTACTATACTCTTATGAGTACGATCGCCCTCGTACTCATAAGTTATTTTCGATAGTAGAGCTTTCGAATCGGTGATCCACACCGTTAAATGTTATCTAGAGCATTTAAAACTTCTAAAAATCAAATTTCATAAATTTTCGATATCATTTACCTTACGATCAAAAGCTCACAAAATTGACAATTTTTAACAGCCGGTATGGAATACTTTAGCTAGTTTAACGGTGGAAAAGAATTGGAATAGATTGAATTTTTGATAGAAAATTCTATTCACTACCTAAATAAAGATCAATAACTTCGATCTTAAATTGAAGGATCTGATTATTCATTTTTAGGACGTCGTTCGATTTTGACCGTTCATTTTATGCCCGCTTGATGGACTTTATTATGATTTCGAAAAATTACGAAATTTATTTTCTAGAAGTTTCAAATACTGTAGATCATATTTAACGGAGTGGACCGTCGATTCGGAAGCTCCATCATCAAAAACAACTTATGAGTAGTAAGGGTCCATTACTCATAAAAGTATAGGAGCCCTACTATATATATATATATATATAGAGTCCGGCTACTATGCTATTAATAGCACGAAGCACTTGGTGCTACCAAGTTTTTCGCCGTTAGATCTACCCTTTTGATCATTTTCACCCGTTAGATCATACTATTCAACCAACCACCCACTCAACCCTGGGGGGCCCACATCATCCTAACCCACATCTCTTAATCCAATGGCCAAAAACTTGATAGCACCAATGACTTGGTGCTATTAATAGCATATTAGCCTAGTTATATATATATATATATATATATATATATATATATATATATATATAGAGTTGAGCTATGATACTTTTACAAGTATCACCATCATGGTACTATTAGGTTTCAAGCCATTGGATCTACTTTTTGATTATTAATAGCCCTTGGATTAAACACTATTCTACCTACCACCACCTACCACCACCTACCACCATCATCTCAACCTCACATCTCTCCATCCAAGGGTTAAAAACATACAAGTATCACCCCCATGATACTTTTACAAGTATAGTAGCCCTACTCTATATATATATATATATATATATAGGTTTGGATCAAAATTGGCTTAAGTTGGGCCAGTTTTGAGTTGTGCTATTAAGGCAGGGCCAACATATAGAAATGTTTAATGCATGTACAATAGAATTGGTTAGATAATTATTACTGGTGGCAATATATTTTTTTTTTATTAAATACGGATATTAAATACATAGATATATATTCTTTTAAATATTGTTATTTAATTTTATCCCTAAATTAATTTTTTTTAGAAAAATTGAGATTAAATATATACCGAATATTTTTTTTTTATCCTCTTCATTATTATAAGATTTTCTATAAGCTTTTATATATAGTATAAGTCACAAATGTTCATTTTTATTTAAGATATTTTTTAATAAATTCCTCATAATCGTTTGTAAGATTAAATTTATAGATGAACAGACTGATCTTCGTTCTTATTTTAAATATTTTTTTTGCTAAATTGATTATCATCGTTAGTAAGAAATATTTTTTTATCCTAAAAATTTTTATACTCTTTTATATATATTAGTTAAATGTACGTGCAAATGCACGTAACAACTATTATAATTTATTTCAAATCAATATAAATTTATATATTATATATATCCAAAAATTATACAATAAAATCGATATTTATAAATTAATATGATATATTTTAATAGAAAATATTTACAATATCTTATTTGAGATATTTTTTTAACAAATTGATTATATCGTTTGTAGGGAATAAATTTTTATATATAATAGAGATTTAATAGATTGAACATGACCGTTTGTTTTTATTTAAGATATTTTTAATATATTAATTATAATTATTCGTAGGGAATATTATTTTATTCCTTTTTAGATTCGGTCTGTATTGTCGGAATTTTATACATTTTTATATATAGTATATAGTATAGATAAGGCGTGTTTGGTTTGCTTTTTTTTTTCACCCTGGAATCGGAACCGGAATGAATCAATCCGTTTGTGAGTGTTTGGTACGCAGGAGTTTCATTCCAATTTCCATTCCCGAGTGGAATGGGAATTCCCCAATCACCCATTTTTTCATTCCAGCCTCTGAGGCCGGATTGAAAGTTGAACCGGACGGAACGGAATGAAAATTTATTCAGATTAAATTTATTTTTTAAAATTTTTTAATTAAAATATGAGTTTAAATTTTAAATTTTAAATTTTAAATTTTAAATTTTAATTTATATAAAGTTTTATTCAAATTTTATTTAAAACTTAAATAAAAGGCGCTTAACTTACCTTTTGCTACCTTCATTTGTTTATTCTAACATACTCGAACGTATTTAGTTCAACATATTCTTATCCTGGAAATGTGCTCCAATCAGGAGCCTGGAGCTAAGTTCATCGAAACGCGGATCGAACCTGTCGAGGCCTGCGGCTGGTACATTGGTCGTATGCCCTGCTAGTGTTCTTCGGCAGTGGGCCCGTGAGCTGGAGAGGACAAGGTCACGGAAAGTGCTAAATTATCTGTTTTGGTCTACCATGGAGGTTCACGGACAAAAAACCACCCTAGTGATCTGGCAAAGTACGATGTTGTTCTCACAACTTATACAATTGTAACCAATGAAGTACCAAAACAAAACAATCTGTAACTAATGATGATGATGGGGAACAGAAAAATCTTGATAAATTTGGGTTGGGGTTTCTTCAGAGTTTGCTCCGAATAAGAAAAGGAAGACACCATCTAGTTCAAGGAGCAAGTCGAAGAAAAGAGGGAAAGGGCATAAGGATTCACAGTTGGATATTGGGAGTGGACCACTTGCTAGAGAGTAAGATGGTTTAGGGTTGTACTAGATGAAGCCCAAACAATAATAAAGAATTACAGAACTCAAGTTGCTAGAGCCTGCTGCGGGCTTCGAGCCAAGAGAAGATGGTGCCTATCAGGAACGCCTATACAAAATGAATGCAATTGACGAGTTAGTTGTACAGCTATTTTCCGTTTTTTGAAGTACTGTATGATCCATATTCTGTGTATAGCTCGTTCTGTGCGTCGATAAAATATCCAATATCTAGGAATGCAAGCCATGGATATAAAAAGCTTCCTCAAGCTATTCTGAGGACTGTATTGCTTCGGCGCTCAAAAGGTATTTTGAACTTTTTTTATTGAGATTTATATTGTTATACTTAGCTGCTGTTTACTTGTTTTATTTTAAAAAAGTTTTTGGATATGAGGAGATTTGTTATGCTATTGTCCATTTTTTAGAGGCTTTAGGACATAAACTGCTTTTGCCTTTTTGAAATGCAACAATATCGACAGTTATTGGTCTTGCAGAGAAATCTGGTTATATGTAATATGAAAGAAACCTAGGATAGCACTTATGGTAGTTATGACTTCATTGCTGTGAATCTATTTCAGAAGAGAGTTGCATAAGAATTATAATATCGGGAGAAGAAAACATGGTGTTTGGTTCCAATATCAATATAACAATTAACTCCAAGGGATGAAACTAAAATCCTCTAATATTTGTTCTGTACTAAAAATGAGCTGCATCTTATACTAAAAGAATTGCGAAAACCAAAAGCGGAATACAACTGAATCAAAAAGCATATGGGGAAGCCATTGTGGGAAGGAATCATGAAACTTGGTCCATTTTCTTTCCGTATATTACTAGTAGTTCTTTCCTGTTTGTTTCTTGTCTCTTGTTTTTTCAAGTATGCTATAATAAGTTCTCTTTTTTTTTCTTTTTTGGTTGTTCCTTTTCTTAGACTCATTTTGTTCTTTTAATGGCCAAGTCTTTGGTGTTATTCTGCATGCATGATGTATTCTGGGACTTTACTGGCTAGTTTTGCCAGGATGGTGCTAAGATTAAGATTGTGCATTGAGTTAGATCTGCCGATTTGACATGTAACTTTGAAGTTTTTCTTTTTTCCTTAGAAACCTTAATTGATGGAGAACCGATTATCAAATTACCTCCAAAAACGATTAGTCTGAAAAGGGTAGATTTCTCTCCAGAGGAGCGAGCTTTCTATTTGAAGCTAGAGGCAAATTCACGCCAACAGTTCAAGGTATGTATTGGATGAGGTCCTGGATGGTTTCTCTTTTCATTTAGCTGAATTGGCCCTTATCAGATGTTTAGTTTTATATAGATTCCATGAATCTTGCAGCTCTTGGTGATTTTATTCCTGTTTTTTCTTTTTTTGCTGCTTAACACAAAACTATCAGTGTTGAATGTCCATATTTCTTCACTTCAAAGATAGGTTACACAAGCCAGACCAAACGGGAACTAAATTTCATTGCTATTTTTCCGATTGTTGCTGATATCCAATTCTCAAGTTATGAGCAGAAAATTGAGGAATGTGATTTTAATATTGTTAGTTCTAATCGCAGGAGTATGCTGCTGCTGGCACCTTGAAACAAAACTATGCAAGTATTCTGTTGTTGCTTTTGCGTCTTAGGCAGGCATGTGACCATCCACTTCTTGTCAAAGGACATCATTCAGACAATGTTGGAAGCGATTCATTAGAAATGGCAAGGCAACTTCCTAGGGATATGCAGATCAGTTTACTGAGTAAGCTGGAAGGTTCATCGGCAATTTGTAGTATATGCAGTGTAAGCCATCTATTAGGAAACACGTCTTAGTTCACACTCCACTTGATACCGAATTTACTTGCATTGCCTAAATTTTCTGATGCACTATTAGAGCTGTTTCATGATGCCTATAAATATCTTTTTTTTGGGTCATTAAAACGAGTTTGTTTTGTCGCTTTGGGTGTGTAGTTCGTGATACTTATTACCTGTGTAAGTTCTCCACAAAGCATTTCTTGGAAGTTTTCATTATATTTTGGAGTTTACAAAGGTAGAATACATGCCAGCCCTTGATATAGGAGTTGAATTTCGTCCTTAGATTTTTAACCATAACAAGTTTAGCCCCTGATGTTTGATATCTGTTTTAATTTAGTCACTGGCATTTGACCTTAATTTCAAGTTTGGTCTCAATTCTCAAAATCCTAGTTTCAACAAAGGAATAGTCTAAAGGTGGTGCTGACATGGCACTTTTTTAGTTAATAGATCATGCAAAGACTTTGGTAGATAAAGAACAAACTTCAGGAACAGTGAAATCAAGCTCAAATTCCAGTGACTAAATTTTTAATTAACCTAACTATTGCATTGTAGACTCTTATCTGCGTTAACACATGATATCTCCGCAGGACCCACCCGAGGATGCAGTTGTGACAATGTGCGGCCATGTCTTCTGTTTTCAATGTGTGCATGAACGCTTAACTGGGGATGAGAATCAATGTCCGGCAACTGGTTGCAAAGATTTTCTTGCTACAGATTCAGTTTTCTCACGCTCCACATTGAAACTCTGTGTTTCCGGTGAATATGATTCCAATGCTTCAACCAGTTCTTCAGCAGACGAGGAACCTTCAATTGGCCAAAGTGGTTATATCTCATCTAAGATTCGAGCGGCTCTCGGTATCTTGAACTCTCTTTGTAGTCCAAGTTCAATTGGTCTTAAGGAATACAGTGAGGTGGATTCTGTTTCAGTTCGAACATACAATATGATCACGAATGGTTCTGATTTTTCTACACATTCGACCGCAAATCCTGAGAATCCAGTCAAGGCCATTGTGTTCTCGCAGTGGACTAGCATGCTGGACCTGCTAGAGCTTTCGTTGAATCGCGATCTAAAACAGTATCGGAGACTTGACAGGACGATGTCGCTTAATATGAGAGACAGAGCTGTAAGAGATTTCAATACTGATCCAGAGGTTCTCCCTTGAACTTTTTTTATTTTTAATTTTTAGAGATACTTATGTACATTCATCCTCCCTACAAGAATAAATAATTTACACGTATGTGCCAGCAAATTCTGCGTTTTCATTTATGCTTGTCAAGAACTTGATACTTACATATATACACTTGTCCTCCAGAAAACTATTTCTGATATAAACCAACTTCCCCTGAATAGGAAGACTCCCCAACTTAAATTTAGGTTATTTTTGTAGAAAAACCTCCACACATTATATGTATATGTGAGACTTCAAACTTTACAGGGTTATGTGCGGAACTGACTGATTTTCTAGCGATATATGCATGTGAAAGCTTATACATTTTATTCTTTCATTGAAGTAGAGTTGGGTTAAGCCATGGGAAAAGCCCTTATATTGAGGAATTTCAATTTCAGGTTCGAGTTATGCTCATGTCGCTGAAGGCTGGAAATCTCGGTTTGAACATGGTTGCTGCTTGCCATGTGATTCTTCTTGATCTTTGGTGGAACCCATATGCTGAAGATCAGGCCGTTGATCGAGCACATAGAATCGGTCAGACTCGGCCCGTAACTGTTTCTCGTCTAACTGTTAAAGATACAGTGGAGGACCGTATATTAGCCCTACAGGTTCGTTTTTGACTTTTTATAGCGGTGTACTAGATGATCACGCCAATTATTCTACAAAGTTCGCCTTTCTTTGTTTCAGGAGGAGAAGCGAAGGATGGTATCTTCCGCTTTCGGGGAAGGAGCTGGTGGCCACACTACTCGCCTCACGGTGGAAGATCTGAGATACCTCTTTATGGTATAAGCACTAACCATAGGATTCAGTGAAATTTTTTGGGGGAGGGGTTTGTTTATGGCTATGGCAATCGTGCAAGCCGAGCATTAAGTAAACCAAGTGACTCAAAGAGTTTTGCTTCTTGTCGATCACCACCAGATTGAGTAGATTGAGTGGGCGCTTGTGTAATTCACAATAGTTTAGCATAATAGTTAGTTGAATTGAGATATGTAATGGTGGTAACTATTTGTACATAGTTGTTGTTCTCGATGTTCGTTCGATGCCTAACTATTGAACAGGACATGAAGCTCATAATGTAATGTGATCTTACAGCTTCAGTTTTAACTTGTGGTTGATCTTTTCTTTCTAAACTTCTAGCTGATTGTTTCATATTGCTTTGTAACCCTCACCACTGATTTGAGAGTAAGTTGATGATGTGCGAGAACCAAAGGCGTGCATGAGATGCTATACTCTGTTAGCTTTCGTATCTAAACTGAAACATATTAAGTGCTACGCTTTGAACTACAAGATTATAGACAACAAATGTGCCGTATGCCCCGTATGCCACGGTTTCTCTTCAAAAATTCTAGCTTTTCAGATGGCTTTGTTGTTTTAATGTTGCAGAATTTGCATAAGCACATATACAATTGACCGAAAAAAAAAGAAAGGGGAAAAGAAAGGGGATGGAGAAAATGGAGAAAATGGATGTTCTTGATAAGCACAGAATCACAGCACCTCTTGCACGCCGCGATAATCGCTCAATATTCGACCGTATTGATCATCGGGGCATTGATGATCTTCAAAGATGTCTTCGGTTCCGACCGATCCAAAACCAGCCGTGTAAGTTTCTCGGCGTCCTCGATAATAAGCTCGCCAATCCAATTGCCTCGAACCGTCATGGTAAGAAGACGGCGAGATCGGATTCTAATCCGAGGCACGGGAAAATTGTGGATGAGTGATAAGCGGGCAAGTGCTGGGCAGCCTGAAAGTATGCTGGATATGACCTCCTCCGTCAGATCCATGCAGCAGAGGCTGAGGTCGGTAAGGTGGAGGAAGTTGAATGGGGCGGCAGCGGCGTCCGGCAGTCGACAATTGCTCAGCGAGAGCGTGCGTAGAGTCTCGCAGGCGAGGAGCGAGGCCGGCAGATCTTGCCGGCGGTGGAAGGAGGGGAAATCCAGTTCGATCTGGTAGACGCTCTTTTGGGCGAGAATTTGAAACCAGGAGTCGCGGAGTGGCTCGCGGCTGCCGGAGTGGGTGCGGCCAAGGCGAAATTGTTCGACAGGGCCGGGGTGGTAGGTAAGGATGTCGGTAATTAAGCAAGAGCGCCAATCCTTTCTGTGCATNGCTTTCGGGGAAGGAGCTGGTGGCCACACTACTCGCCTCACGGTGGAAGATCTGAGATACCTATTTATGGTATGAGCACTAACCATAGGATTCAGTGAAATTTTTTGGGGGAGGGGTTTGTTTATGGCTATGGCAATCGTGCAAGCCGAGCATTAAGTAAACCAAGTGACTCAAAGAGTTTTGCTTCTTGTCAATCACCACCAGATTGAGTAGATTGAGTGGGCGCAAGCGATGTGTGTAATTCACAATAGTTTAGCATAATAGTTAGTTGAATTGAGAAATGTAATGGTGGTAACTATTTGTACATAGTTGTTGTTCTCGATGTTCGATGCCTAACTATTGAACAGGACATGAAGCTCATAATGTAATGTGATCTTACAGCTTCAGTTTTAACTTGTGGTTGATCTTTTCTTTCTAAACTTCTAGCAAATTGTTTCATATTGCTTTGTAACCCTCACCACTCATTTGAGAGTAAGTGGATAATGTGCGAGAACCAAAGGCCCGCATGAGATGCTATACTCTGTTAGCTTTCATATCTAAACTGAAACATATTAAGTACTACGCTTTGAACCACAAGATTATAGACAACAAATGTGCCATACGCCCATATGCCACGGTTTCTCTTAAAAAATTCTAGCTTTTCAGATGGTTTTGCTGTTTTAAGGTTGCAGAATTTGTGAAATCTCTTGCATTACCAGAATTTGCGTAAGCATATATACAATTGACCGAAAAAAAGAAAGGGGAAAAGAACAGCTCTTCTGTTTCTCAAATGATGGCATCCTATACAGAAAAGAAATAGAGCTGCTAGCTAAACCATCTGGCTAATCCATGAAACAGGAGAAAAGAAACCAACCCAAATATGCAGTTAATTGGAGCAAATTTGGTAGGGGGCGGTTTTCGGAAAGAGACAGCCTCGACGCACGGCAAACCAACCTCAGCCAGACAGTCATCTCGGCAGGAAAATTGGGTGTACGTTTTTTATCGTAAGCTTCGTTCTGCAAGTTGGGCATTTCTTGAAAGCCCGAATGGCCTCCTTGATGCAGCCGGTGCAGAATACATGGCCGCAAATGGTCGATGAAGCCTTGACCAGTGGGTGCAAACAGATGGGGCAGGTCATGGTGGGAAACTTGTTGGCAGGCTCCGAATTAGGTTTCTTCGCAGGCTCCTCAATAGGTTTATTTAGTGGCTCCGTATCGGGCATCTTTTCGGGCTCCTTGTCTTTCTTTGGAACTACCTTCACCGGCTCGTCATTGGGTTCATTCGAAACAACCTTTGCTGGCTCCTGTGTTGGTCTTGTTACATTCCTTTTCTGCCATGCGTTTGTTTGGGTTAGAACTCGAGGAGCAGAAGATTCAGTTTGAAGATGCATAAACATTTTAGTGCTAGACAGTGGAAACAACGGCCACAAAAGGGAAGAACGAAAAAATATTTTTAAGCATGAAAGTTTAGAGACGTCGGAGGAAAAGAAAAATGTAAGCTCCTGTGTTGGTCTTGGCATTCTTCTAATAATAAGAGCCTTCATTAAGCAAACACAGGTAATACCAGCATGAGGACTAAACAAATATAGTGCCTAAATTTAATGACTAAACAAGAGAAGATTCGAACGAAAGAATCAAAGTTGCATCTGTAGCACGAAGAAAAGAGAAGAAACAAGCCTAACATAGAAACTGTAAAAGAAAAAAAATAATAATAATAAAGGGAAAATCAGATGAGCTCTTTTGTTTTATATATATATATATATAGTCCGGCTATATATATTTTTTACCTTGGGACTGCGAGCTGCATCTGTATCCTGCAAGTGACCGCAGTTCATTAGGGTCGTATTTGGTGGAACACTCTCACACTTGTTGTCAGTGAAGAGAGGCGATGTGGCTGGCGGGTCTTTCGTAACATTCACTGAGAGAAGAAAAGAAGATATGTCTAGTCAGACGAAGAAATGAAAATTTGTACATGTAAAACATATCCTATTCATGCACAATAAAACGTATATTTTCCCTTGTAATGATTTGGACCCACCTGCTGTCAATGGTCTGCCGGTCTAATTTGATAAGAACACAACTTGAGGAAAACTGTGCAGTTCATAATGCATTTTGGCTTTGCTTAAGCTACCAATGACTTTATAGAAAGGAGCGAGCATTGACATGTACAATTGAAAAAACGGTGCAATAGATAGCAGAATAGAAGGAATTGATGTTATAAAGATGAAGATACCGTGATACTTATCATAAATGCTCTAAGAAAGTAGCTTTGTTCGGTAACTTAGAAAAAGTGGAGTCAACATGATAACAAGCACTTTCACATTAGATTGAGATTGAAGCTCGAATAAATAATTTATATCAAGAAGGATGAAAACCATCAATCTGAATGCCATGTTAAATATAAAAATACATAAACATCGTTCTTTAATAGTTTAAGTTTTTAGAGTAAACGGTTGTTTCACATGGTATCAGAGCAGGAGGTCCCGAGTTCGAGTCACGCCAGGCCTCTAACATTATTAATTTCTTCCCATTTAATTCAAGTCCACGTCATGAGCCTTACAAAAAATCTCGAGCCCAGACGTGAGAGGGAGTTGAGTGTTAACAGCTCAAGATTTTAGAATACAACAGTTGTTTCACAAGAAAGACCAAGAAATAAACTAAAGAACAGCATATGCCAGATACTTCTTTAAATAACAGAATTTCATAACTATCTTCATTATTCATATAACAGCATTTCAAGATATAATCTAACCTGATTGTCTCGGATTTATTATTTCCACATCTTCATCAAAGACAATCGTCATCATGCTACTCGTAGACGGGTTCCTCATCTAAAACAAAGTAAATAAAAAAAACATAAATATAAGAGCAAATAAGCATCATGCTATATTCCGTTAACTACATTCGCAACAAGACAATCCAAAGGTATGGCAAAATTGATATAACTGCAAAAGAAAGAAAGTGCTAAATAAACAGCATTGCAAGACGACATTAAAGATCCTACACACTAGCCTGCTATCCAATGGCAGGCTTCTGGTCTGGTTTCTACGAGAAAATTTTCTCAACCAATCTGGAAACTGTGAATCAAAATATATAGGCCTGTTTAGGTTTGCTTACGTTTTATTTGCTTTTTCAAACTTAAATTCTATGCCCTTGAATGCATTATTGTACGCCTGATAGGTTGTATACAATACAACTATGCTGTTCGTTCGAAGACAAGGAAGAAAAAAAAAAAATACTAGAAACCTTTTTTACTTCATTTTTCTCAAAGAAAGATGAGTCTGCAAGCTGACCGACAATAATAAAAATAAAGAAGTTCATCCCCCGGCGCATTCAATCAAATTGATATCAAGTTAAAAAATAAAACAAAACATAAAGATGGTCAAACGATTACGTAATTCTGAAGCCTCAAACCAAATGAACCAAAGTAAATTGTCTAATTTGGTTCCATTCGGTTGGTTTTTCTTTTGTAAACCAATATTGCGCACCCTACCAAGACGTGTGCTTCATAGAGGAAGCAAACAAGTTGAAATCCTACATTATCTTACAACAACAACAAACAAAAAAGGGACAAACAATGCAATACAGGGAACAAAGGATAGACCTGGGGAAACCCAGTGGGCACAGAGAGCATCTCAGCTTCATCCGAATCGACAATGATCGGAGTGCAATATGACCCTATATTGGGCAGGGGATGAGAGTTGACAGCGCCAGAGGTTGCCGCAGATACGGCGTCATCCTGCGAGGTCAAATTCCCTTCTTGGCTATCTGCGGGAGGAGAATTAAGGTCTAGATCATAAACAACCTTATTGCGCTCGTTGTTCATCACGAGCCCTTTCAATGATCACCTCCCTGATCCAATTAGCTTAATTGTAAGTTCATTTATATTGGATTCAAAAAATACGACCAGATAAAACCTCAAGCTATGGCAATATTGACGCATCAAGAACACATACATATATGCTTCCCAACTTCGATTGTGTTGGTAAAAATCGAATCTTTTCTAATCATTTCAGCAAATTACCGCTCGCAACATGAAAATAAGAAGGAAACTGAGCTAAGAAGATCTGTATGAGCCGTAAAAATCCATCACCATCCACCAAGAATCTCTTATTTATTTAAAATCTCTAATCAAACAGATGAAACTAGTCGAAGTGTACACCAAGAACGAAGAGTCCGATCAATAAAAAAAAAAAGGGAAAGAAATTGTGACGAAATTATAACCTAAATACTCAAAAATTAAACCAACTCCAATCCAAGGGAACAAAAAACCACACGAAAGACCAATAAATGAAGCGGGAAAAAAGGGCAAAAAAAAAAGAGGAAAAAAGGGGAAATAGCCCGAGAACCGTACCTAAGAACTGGAATCGCCTAGGGTTTTAATAGAGGTTATCGATCACAGAGAGAGAGAGAGAGAGAGAGAGAGAGAGAGAGAGAGAGAGGAGGAGGAGGAGATTTTGCGAGGGTTCGTAGCTTCGACTATGCCGATCATTTCAGAGTTTAAATACGCGAACGAAGAGGACAAAATTTATAATAATTCCTTGTATTGTCTTCATTTTACAACTCAGTCCCTAACATTTCACACTTTTGTATTTCGTTGTGTATTGGAGAAAGTACAGGGACTGCATACTAATATTGGAGAAGTACAGGGACTATCCAATACATTTTCACTCCCGGGAAATAAAAAGAAAAAGAAAAGGACCGCGTTTCCTTGTCCGTTATGTAGCGTACCCACGTGTTTGAAAACCGGATATTTCAAAGGGATAATAGTTACGCTTGGGAACCGAACCGGCCCGATCCGGTTCGATTTTGAACTTTCTTGGTAGGTTCGGTTCGGTCCGGTTCGATTATAAGTAACATCACATTAGTTATATTTAGTTATTTTTACATAGCCCCATACAACTTGATTAGATAATAAATAACAAGAAAACGGGTTATTCTTTCCGGCCCGTTATACTAGTTCGGGCCGATCTCGAAGGTGGGTCTAAATCCAGCCCGCCAATTTATGCTATTGTGATCTTTGAATACCTACCAACTGTACTAGCAGTCGAAAGATAATTTGAGAACAAAATGATTCTTATATATAAAATAAATATCTCAAGACATCTTTACATATCAAACAAGTGTTTGGTACAATGAAGCAGAAATATATTATGTAAAGAATATATCCACACAGACATCTTTGAAAGTAGTAATAATAATAATAATAATAACAACAACAACCATCAGAGAATGCAGATAAACAAGAGTGGCAGGAAAAGGAGAGATCCTCCAATACACAGTTGCAGGTCTTCATGTAGTTCTTCGAAGATATCCATCACTTGCACCAACCGAAGCACGAGCAGCTCTGTTAAAATGACAGTGAGACAAAGAAGATGGTGAGAACTCGAGGAGATTTATGCCGCTAGAAACACACAAATCGAACAAAAATTTGTAGGGCAAACACGGAAGTCGGTGTATAGATTCTATGTCTACGGACAAAAATGAGTAGAAAAATTCACAGTAGAGGAACAGAGTATGATATGAAGAGCAATAGAAAGGAAAAGCATAGCAACCTTTTTATTAGTTTCGCAGCAAAGAGAAGTAGGACTCACCGAAGGCTCATTGCCATCTCTTTGGGAGCCATTACGATGCGCTGCGTCGTTGGCAATGTTCGGAGCATTTCCCGAGCCAGATTGTTTCTCCAACCTCACTTTGTTAAATATGTGGGTGTACCCATCAGCCGAAGAAGGATCCTTCTCGTCCCAGTCACCGAATTTCGGCACAGATGATCCTCCTCTCTCAGGCTGTCGAGACATGTAGTGATATTATGTCCTTAGATACACAAGAACATATATGCGAGGGGGTTTATATATATGCCTGCAAAATCATCTATTTATGTATGTACCGTTCGCAAATCTGATTTTCTTTATTATTATTATCATTTTATGTGTATATCTCTTGACAGAGCAGTTTCCCACAAAAAAATATTCTCATCTTTAGTTAGGGAGTAATCTGGTTAATGAAGTTTAAAGGGCATATGCGAAAAATCATAATTTGCAGTTAATTATAGTAATGAGAGAGAGAGAGAGAGAGAGAGAGAGAGAGAGAGAGAGTGTTTACAGTTTCATCGTCTCGGCCACCCGTCCTCATCCTGGCTCTACCGGCGCTGCCCGAAGTGAGCCCCTGGGCACCGTCTGACGAATCTTTTCTTTCCCAAGAAGGGGAGGACACTCCGCCTTTGCTCGCGGCTCTCGCTTGCTGACGGGGGTGAAGGGGAGATCGCTCAATACTCTGCTCGGGGCCACCACTTACATGGCCGGCTTTTCGATGAAGTGACGACCCTGCGGAAGGTTTCTGAGCGGTGGCATCATGACGGCGGAGGTCATCTTCGCTGGTCCTCGATGGTATGTCAGCAGAAAATGCTTCTGGGTTTTCGGTAGGATCATTGGGATTGATTAGCTTCCCTCCTGTTCGACCCTTGCGCGCATTGTCGAAATATTGCGTGTAAGGAACATTACCATCGTTTTCCCAATTGCCAAATTTAGGAACATGAGCATGTTGCTGCAGTTGTGAAAACCAAAGAAGAAAAAACAGCATATTATTACTACAATGTATTACAAAAGATAATTAATCTAAAGAGAAAACATAAGTTATGTAGCTGCAAAAAGCCGATGGAAAAGATATGCAGTTAATTCAAATCAATAGCTGGAAATTATTTACATACATAGAAGTTCCCGAACCTTTCTCCTGTGAGAATTAGTAGATAAATTTTGGTGATCTTGTTGTTCGAAAACAAAATGCCGATTGAATTCAATTTCCAATCTCCCTCCATATTAACAATGCTCAAAACATTTCTTAAGATGCTGAAATGAATCTCTAGATGATGTGAACAAACTCAAAGTATCCAATGTCCTTTGGTGGATACGTAGCGCGTAGTATCCTCACCTAGGCGCAGAACGATGCATTTATGCTTCCTTTTCCTGATGATCTACTTCTGCTATATGCAATGAAATTAATATGTCCCTTTGAAAGTAGTTTGAAAAACTACGAATTTTCATAATTGACGCAACACTGTTCTCGCATTGTGCACTTAGACATCTTTGTGGAAATGGAATCGAAACACGTATGATACTCATTACTGGAACTTCAATGTAAAATTGATGCGCGTATTTGAACCAATTAAACTCAGATAATTTCTTCAAGAACTATACTAAGATATTAGATCATCGGATTGAGTTAAAGGGTTACAATGTTGTATTACGCATGGACAAGTTATGTCGAGAATGTCGAACGATTCTGGTTTATGCATAAAAATAAGTCAATTATCTGATGGAGTATTTAAACTATAAGCTGTAAGAGATAGATCATGAACTGAACACTAAATACAAGATTTAGAATGACAAAAATTCGAACAAGAAGAAATTCTTAATCCTACCTATAGAATGACTAATACATGATTCAACATATCGATTTCGGTTCGCTATAAAGCCCAATCGGAATTCGAGTGTATACACAAATTCACAAATAGTTATAACTAATACATACAGAACGAAATGGTTGCAGTACAAGCTAAAATGAATCCATTGATAGATAATAAAGAATCACTTGTTTTAAAGCATCCATATTCGCGAAAAAGCACAAGTCCCAAAAGTTTATATATTATTAGATAATATTACAGCTAACAAAAACATGGTCCTCACTCCTGAGTTCATCAAATATGTCTCAAAAGTTTCAGCACTGTTTTTCTATTAAACCAAATCATCTACTAAAACAAATATATTCAGGTCAAGAGAAACACATATATATGAGAAATATTGTTGAAACAACTTTCACAATTAAGGATCCACATCTAATAAAAAATTTAAGCCTCTTCAACATACCTCAATCAGAACCTAGCATAGAAAATAAATTAATTAAATCAGCAAAATTTCTACTCAATGTCCCTGTACCTCACAAGGTACTAAAACTTCACAAAATCTATAAATTGGTATAAAAAACAAAAACCCAACTCACAGAATCTCAAAATTCTAGTGAATTCCAAGAGAAAAGAAAGGGGGAAAACTAAAAAACCGAATTAAAGTTATTGATGACAAATCACCACATATTGCCTAAATTAGCGAAGTACCCAACTACCCAAAGATGCAATTTTTCCAATTCCCCACATCAAATTCTGATAATTCAAGACAAACCCACATCAGAAAAATATCAAAAGGTGAAGAAAATGATGAAACTTACTGCCATTCAGGTGAGCTCTGAACCCAGAAAAAGAAACTAAGCAACTTTGTTCTAAAACCTCCTTCAAATTGATCAAAAAAGGCTCTTTTCCACTTCAAACTAAGCCACTTTTTTTTTTTTTTTTTTTTTAAAAACCTCTCCTTCCTCGATCTATACGGCAAAAACAAGAGAAAGGATATGGAGGATTTGCCCTTCTTTGGAGAACCCAAAAAAGCTTTTTTTTTTTTTTTTTTGAAGAGAGAGAGAGAGAGTTGGATTGACCGGAGACGCCCGTCACCTTTGACCGTTGAGACGTCGTCTTCTTCGTCACACTGGGTCCTACCCGTGGCTCCTACCCGTGGCCATGGCCATGGCCATGGGTGAGTTAGTCTCTTCTTTTACTGTTCACTCCTTTCCCCTCCTTGTACTTTGCTCCTTCTCATTAAGTTTTACTTTTGTCTTTTCTTTTTCTAAAAAGTTTGTATATTTAATTATCTTATATCAATCGTTTACTTCCCAGTTGAATTAAAAGTACGAGAGAAATAAATAACTGATAGATTTAGGAACGTTTGGTTCGGATATAAACAAGAACTAATTATTACAAAAAATAAATATTAGTATGAGAATAAGAAAAATAACGTTTGGATGAAAATTAGATTATTTTTTATGATAAAAAAAATAGCGTTTGGATAAATAATATGAAATAAAAAAAATAATGGATAATTATATATAGAAAATGAAGGTGGTGGTGAGAATAGTTATACCAGCTTATTTCATGTATCCGAGAACTATTATCCTCGGGTAAAAATTAGCATTTAGGTATAAAGGGGGATAAGGGGTTATTCCACCCCTTATCCCCAATCCAAAAGGGCCATATAGTGTTAAATATAAAAATATATAAATATCGTTCTCTATCGACTTAATTTTTTAGAATACAACAGTTGTTTCATATAATATCAAAATAGAAAGTTCTGAGTTCGAATTATACCAAGTTTTTAGCATTATTAATTTTCTCCCATTTAACACGTTATGTGTTAGATGTGACTCGAAATCTACTATCGATTCAGGTTCGGGTTTACAACTCGCCGACAGCTTCGCGGTGCGACCAATTTGGAGAAGAAAATTATGGAGGAAAAATGAATGTCTGTGGTGGGTTGTAACCTGAAGAACATTGTATTTCCTTTTCGTTCCATAGTGAAGTTCTCTCCTCCCTCGCCCGTGATTTTTTCCTTGCAAAGGATTTTTCACGTAAATATGTGTCTCTTTATTTTCTGCTTGTAGTTTGATTGTTTTTTGTGTTCGTCATTTCGTTTCCGTTTGTGCATTTGTCGTAACATTATGGGCATTTCAAAAAATTTCGAGCACGTCAGGAAAAGTGTTAAATATATATAAAAATATATAAACATCATTCTTTACAACGACGGTTGTTTCATATTTATAATACACGAATATATAAATATATTTGAGTGTATGGTAGCTAATATTTTTTCTTTTTTGATAAGTATTAAGAGAAAACACAATGAGAGACTTAGTTATAAGGTCGAAAGACTCAATTTAATAATTATGCTTGTTTACTATATATAATTTTATAATTTAATTAGTGTATGATTTTTGTGGTATTGATGCAGATGAATTTTAATGCTAAATTAATTAATTGCTCTATTGAATGTGATTAATTTTACAGCTTACACCAGAATATGCTGCTTGCATCCAAATTGAGCAATAATGCATTCATAAACAAGAAGGCCCCTCTCCATATAAATAATACTACATTAATTACTTACTGATTAATTAGCTCATTTTCATAAATTATTTTGTTTGAATTTTATAATTATTTAAAATGTCTAAGTCTGATTAAGATAGGGCCTTTTGGCCCTATTATAAGGTGTACTTTTGTTGAATAGCTCTATTTGATTGGTACAATTCACTTGAAATAGTGTCACATTAAGTTTTCTTCAATATATAGCTTCTCTAATTTATTTCTATATATTTTTCTATATATTTTTTCTTTGCAAACATGATCATAGAAATTATTGTTGCTGAAAATAGAAAAGAGCTTGTATAATTTTTTTTTTTTCCTGTTATTTGGCCAAACAACAAATATCAATAAATATATGAAAGAACAAGGAACTTTAGTTAACTCAATAATAATAATAGGATGCATGCAATAATTTCATCTCAACAATTACACAAACCCTAGCAATAATAATAATTATTATTGCATATGCTTAGTTCATCATGAGTTGGAACTCATGATAATCCACCACACCATCACCATCAAGATCATAGGCTCTTATCATGGCCTCACACTCCTCACTCGAC
This sequence comes from Ananas comosus, assembly GCF_001540865.1. Taxonomy (NCBI): domain Eukaryota; kingdom Viridiplantae; phylum Streptophyta; class Magnoliopsida; order Poales; family Bromeliaceae; genus Ananas; species Ananas comosus. The sequence continues at coordinate 23,913,864 of NC_033621.1, read as the reverse complement.
CTCACATCTCCTAAACGCCCAAGCACTTGTTGCAACCCTTTAGCTGTGATGCACCCTGACCCCTTCTCTATTTCAAACATCTCAAAAGCCCTTCTTAGATCCTCATCCTCATCACCACCACCTTCTTCGTTTCCACCGTTATCCCTCTCCATTAGTCGAACGAAGTCCCCGTAGTCCATGAGCCCATCCCCGTCGGAGTCGAGGTCCGCCACTACCCTCTCCGCCTCGTCTGCTGCCACCTATTTGTAGATGTATCGTGTTAGTTAGATATGATCATTACACTATATTATGTGTCTTTGTTTAACCACTCTTCTACTTCTGCTTTCAGCTATAGCTATAAAAGTTTACAGTTGAGCTATAGTGTTATAGCTATAGAAAATTTGGCACTTCTATTAACTAGCCACAAGAAGAAATGAGATTCTGAATTCCAACAGCAAGAATACATGTTTAATTTGAAACTTCTGACTCTATTACAGAGAGAAGCACGCATTTGAAAGAATTTCGTTTTTATAGTGTTTCTTTTGACAGTACTATACTACACCTTACGTACAGTAAGGTTAAAGAGGCCCTATATATATATATAGGCATATATACAATATATATGCATGTACATGTACATATGCATACGTATATACATGCTAATACACATATATACAACCATGCAAACAAAGTAAATTGTATGTTTAAATTGAATACCACCTTCTCCCCAGCCCATAGAAGGAAGGACCTCAGCTCATGGCTCGATATCTTGCCATCTCCATCGGCGTCGAACCGCCGAAACACTTGATAATACTCACGGGCTCGTCCCGCAGAAGACATCGGGGAGGACGATGCAGTGGCTGAGCCACTGGCGGCAGGCTTGGACGACGATGTCGATCGGCGGAGGCGGTGGAGGCTTATCTTGAAGCTCTTGTTGAGGAGCCATTTTGAATGTGGCTTGGAAAGACCAGCATTGTTGGTAGCCATTGATAAAGAAGAGAAATGTATCTATGTTTATAACTAATTAAAACAATGTTAAGTGATCACCTAGAGTGGACTTGTAGGTATAAATATATAGAGGGAAAGAAGAAGATGCTACATGCATGTATAGATATTGAGAAGGTTGCTTGAGAAATTAATAAGGATGAAATGGAGGAAGCTGCATGGGAGCTTCCCAATGCATCATCTTTTTTAAGTGTGAGAAGTTACCAGGAATCTTAGGATAGGATTGGTTCTATTAGTGAGTGAGAAGGACATGTCCATGAAAACTAGGGTTTTGTAAGGAAGTGTGCTCTTTCTCTATTTGGTAGAGTTACTTGGGACAAACATATATATACTATTATTATCTATCAATTATGAATTGATGTAGAGTTATTTAATTTGTCTTATTGGGTTCTTATACATAGATTATATATGTAGGTGTGGGTGGTTGTAACAAATTTTTTTTTTGAGTTTGTACTATTTAATTAAGATTAGAGCAGGGGTGGAGTTGGAATGTTGTGGTGTAACATTTTGTTGCTATGTATGTGCTAGAAAAGGAAAGATCATAAGGTGTGACAACTTTGCTTAGAGGGAACAGCAGATATATAGAAGGAAAATTTGGCTCTTGCTTCTCCATGTGTTTTTTATTAGAGCAGGACTTTGTTGAGTAACTTCTTGAGGAATTTTCGTTGAGATAGTTCGATGAGTTCTATGATTCGCTCATTTTTCTCTTTTCGTCAGCTCCGTTAACATTTCGTTAAATTATATACAAAAAATACTTTAGATATTCCACCTAGGTTTATCGAATATTTACTTTAGCATCTTTTAATTTTAACTTCATCACTGATTTAATGAAAAAAAGTAATGGAGGGGATAAAAAAAAAAAAATTATGAGATATTTTATATACACATTAAACGACAAGGGCGGTATTTGAAGTTTTCCCATTTTTATATAATACCCAAGAAGGCAACGCCACGACCCCCTTTTTTGAAAGCATAAGCTGTGATTGAGCTCCCGACGACTCAAAGACGCACAACAACTCAAATAACCACCACTGTTTTAAAATTTAATATATATATAATAGCCATATAAAAATTATAAATTATAGGAACCTTAGTAATTAGGTTTTTCCTGGTGGGCCTAGTCTGAAACGAGCCGCTTTGTGGAACTTTAATTGGGCTAGCCGAGGCCCATTCAGATGGGCCTACTATTAGAGGCTTAAATGCTTGGCGCCGAAATCTCCTAATAAAAATATTCTGATTGGAGCTTCTGCTTTGGAGTTCAGAAAGTCTTCTTAATTTAGTTTTATTTTAAGTAGTCACAACAAGTTTTAAATTCGTCTCAGCCAAATCACCGTATAATTTTGTTAGTAACTATGTACACGCCTCAATTTCTCATTCATGAAATAGAAAAAAAAACATGTATAAATCTACGTCGTCGAAAGTCCGATTCTGATCAAATATTAAACCAGTTGTAGGTTAAACAAAAGTGATATGATAATCTTACCTTGTTTTCCCTTTTTAATGAATTAATCCTTCTATGAATTGCAATAATGGGCACAATAATGTCACATATGGGACCAAGTAATGATGTTCATCACCTCACCTCCCTTTAATAGGACCACTTAGATAATGCTTTTCACAATTTCACTAACATAAAGCCACACCATGGCCAAGGTAATAACAACTAATTATGAATAGCTATGGATATAGATTACAAAAAGTCATCTACATTTAGCTGGATCAACCCCACCTAAAGTTCCTTAGGCTGTGTTTAATTTATACTTAATTCAATTGTTTTTTGTGCTCCATGCACTTGCATGTTACTTGCATGACTGAACCCTTTGTCCCTTTGAAAATAAGCTTTGATTCATATACAAACCTCACATAACTGCACCACTCGCTTTTATTTTATGAGAAGCTTTTATACAAGCAGGCCATCATTTAAGACCACCACACCCAACTTTTGTGTCCCACAAATAGGGGTTGAAAGTGGTTAGGATAAATATCGAATCCAACACCTAATTCAATAGGATGCAAATACATATATTAAAATTTAACATTCGATACATATTCGTATTAGAATTTGCATTTGGAAAAAAAAAAAAAAGAAAAAAAATGGATGCGAATATGGTTTCTTAAAAAGTCCGACCATATTCGTCTATTTTACCCACAAGAGATGAGAGGAATGTTAATATATATTGTAGAATCGAGAATAAAATGGTTTTCTACCGTATTCTTCATTTATTTGACTATACATTTTATATTAAAATTGTATTTATATTTGTCAAAATATTAAAGTTTATTGAATAAAATATAGGTATACGAGGTTTGAGCACGTGTGAACCTTTAATTACACTATATGGCTTATTAACGCTAATTTTAGTTCACATTTATATTTATATATTAGTATATATTATTATTCGAATGCTGTTGGAATATAAATTCGACTCGTATCTAAATCCGAATTCATTTTTAGCGAATATAGTAATAAAAATTTAGCATTCGACGTATATCCAGATCAGAATTCCTTGATTTTTTAGTTTCAAAAATTGGGTCAAGGTATACCACAGGGGTGGTGAAATTGTTGCATGGACCCTGTCCATGTACCTACCATAGATCGCTTAGTGATCTGCCCTCCATTTCTTTTCTACGCTAATTAATCTCTATAACTTTTAAGTCTAATATAAGTTACAGTCCTACATTAATAAATAGTCGATTGTTTTATGTTTATAATTATAATTCTAGTAATCTTGTTACTTAAAAATATATTATTGTAAATCTATTTATTTTTAGTAANTATAGATTACAAAAAGTCATCTACATTTAGCTGGATCAACCCCACCTAAAGTTCCTTAGGCTGTGTTTAATTTATACTTAATTCAATTGTTTTTTGTGCTCCATGCACTTGCATGTTACTTGCATGACTGAACCCTTTATCCCTTTGAAAATAAGCTTTGATTCATATACAAACCTCACATAACTGCACCACTCGCTTTTATTTTATGAGAAGCTTTTATACAAGCACACCATCTTTTAAGACCATCACCACACCCAACTTTTGTGTCCCACAAATAGGGGGTGAAAGTGGTTAGGATAATATGGAATCCAACACCTAATTCAATAGGATGCAAATACATATATTAAAATTTAACATTCGATACATATTCGTATTAGAATTTGCATTTGGAAAAAAAAAAAAGAAAAAAAATGGATGCGAATATGATTTCTTAAAAAGTCCGACCATATTCGTCCGTTTTACCCACAAGGGATGAGAGGAATGTTAATATATATATTGTAGAATCGAGAATAAAATGGTTTTCTACCGTATTCTTCATTTATTTGACTATACATTTTATATTAAAATTATATTTATATTTGTCAAAATATTAAAGTTTATTGAATAAAATATAGATATACGAGGTTTGAGCACGTGTGAACCTTTAGTTACACTATATGGCTTATTAACGCTAATTTTAGTTCACATTTATATATGTATATTAGTATATATTATTATTCAAATGCTGTTGGAATATAAATTCAACTCGTATCTAAATCCGAATTCATTTTTAGCGAATATAGTAATAAAAATTTATCATTCGACGTATATCCAGATCGGAATTCCTTGATTTTTTAGTTTCAAAAATCGGGTCAAGGTATACCACAGGGGTGGTGAAATTGTTGCATGGACCCTGTCCATGTACCTACCATAGATCGCTTAGTGATCTGCCCTCTATTTCTTTTCTACGCTAATTAATCTCTATAACTTTTAAGTCTAATATAAGTTACAGTTCTATAATATCAATTTATTCAGTGACATTAATAAATAGTCGATTGTTTTATGTTTATAATTATAATTCTAGTAATCTTGTTACTTAAAAATATATTATTGTAAATCTATTTATTTTTAGTAAAACCTGCTCTGTATATATCATTATCATTGTTTTTTTTTTAAATTTTTAATGGTAATAAATAAATAGGAGGAATATGTTTGATGCACTAACCTAGTATAGATTACAGAGTCCTTTTAATAGTAAGGATGATTTAGTGAGTTAGATTGGGGGGTTAGCCCACCACCATCACTCTCCTAATCCTTTTTAGAAATACTAAACAAAATGCTTAAAAATAAAACAAAAAAAATCCATTTTTGAAAGGCAAGTGGGCACCGACAGGGTCACAGGGAGACATTCTCTAAAAATTTGTCTCATGCACCTGGTGCATGGTGCACCATATTCCTAAATTCTACAGCATTTTAAAGCACAATGTATATTATTTATTGGTTGATTATTTTTTTTATTAGTTGTTGTCTTCGTGACAAATATTTTTGAATTTATTATCTGTTGGATTATATTTTGATCTTTAGACATGAAAAAATATGGATATATGCTTTTATGAATTATGCAGAGATTGATTATATAAAGAGATAAATACAATATTTAAATAAAATTAATAAATTTTATTTTATTTTTATTGTTTTATCGATTTAGCGTTGATATTCAAATCCCAACAAAGCCAGATTTTTTTTAAGAAAATTTTATTTTTTTTATTCCGTATTAATAAATTCAGCTTTTTTTTCTTCGCTTACGAAGGATAAGAATTTATCTAATTTTATAAGTAAAATAAAAAATTAAGTATTTTCTTGCTAAGGATGTAGTAATATTTGAAATATGAAAAACATACCAAACAAATTTTGAAGCAAGTAAAAAAAGGAAAGATTAGGTAACATGAAAGGTTGAAGCAAGTAAAACCAAAATCTCTCAAACTCATCAATCAAGGAGTCCAATAAAAAAAAAAAATAATAAATAAATACAATTATAACAAAAGAGGTTGGATGCAGTACTTGATGTGTGGGAATACACCTGGTGCAGGCAACAAATTTGTCGTTGCTTCTACCTTACCTTTGGCTCTTTCAGGAAGTGAAGCACCACCTTTCTAAATTTCCTTAACATTATTTGATTTAGAGGCCAATCCATCACATGAAGAAGCAAATCAGATTATGCCCCCAAAATAATCTCTTTTGATCTCTATTTTGAATCTCCTCCACTTCAAAATCCCCCCTTTTCTCTTCTTTTCTTCTGATTTCAGAAGTTGGGTTTTAGGTTTTTGTTTCCTCTCTAATTTGTTTTAGTTTTTTTTTTCTTTTTCTTTTATTTCCATTCTGAAAGTTTTGAGTTGATCTTCTAATCTCTTTCCAAGCTCTGGGTAAAACAAAAGATAAAAAAAATAAATAAAAATCATCTTTTGAGTAGTCTTGGTTTTTCAAAAAAAATCATCTTCTGATTCTTGGGTGCTTCCAAAAATCCGATTTTGAGCATTGTGCTCTTCGAAAGATTCAATTTTTCCTCTCATAAATGCAGAACCCCCTCCAAAGGTTCTACTTTGAGATGCTTCTTTGCCTGGGGAAGGGCTTCTTCTGAGCAAGCACAGAGAGTGTGGTGAAAATTTGCAGGGGAAGAAGATGATTCAGCTTCTCTTTCTAGTGCTGTTTCTGGAAGGTGCAGTGGCATTGCTTCTGATGGTGAAGATCGGGCCGCTTCGCGAGCTGGCCATGAGAGTTTTGGACCAGCTGAAGACCGGGAAGGGCCCGGCGACGGTGAAGACGCTGGCGTGCACGATGTCGGTGATCCTCGCGTCGAGCATCGCGAGCATTCTCAAGATCCAGAACAGAGGTTTGAAGCTTGGGACTGTCACTCCCATGGACCAGGTCCTTTGGAGGACTCACCTTCTTGAGGCCTCTCTCATTGGTATATATATATATATATATATATCTTTTTCTCTATCTCTAATGTTTTCATATCGCATTCGATAATTCGTAATTCAGTAGCATTGGTTTGTGTTAAAGATCTTACCTTTGAATGCTAATGCTTGTTGTTGTTTAGAAAATTATGATTGGATATGTGTCTGCATATGGTTCGGTACATTAGGCTCTAAAATTTTCATGGTTAATGCGACTCAAGCGATTATATATCAGGTGCGTTTCAATCTTTCTGATATGTAGGTAAATTATCTAACTTATATTGAAGTGCTTTGAGTACAATTTACTATGTCTAGATGAAGATTTTCCCTTTTTCTTTCTGTATATTTGAAGTTTGTATTTTTATGACATTACATTCTTGATTGGCATGGTCAAATTCAGTATGCTGTCTGAAAGAGACTCGTGTACGATGTTGGTAGCTTATCATCATAATTAAGACTACGACTTTTATTCCTAATCATTTTTTGCATCGTCGGTATCTGTGTTGGGCACAAATCAAGCTCTATCATGTTTTTCACTCACTATTTTGTTCTATTTTGAATTTTCATATGCCCCTCCCTCAAAAATTGCTTTTCAGCTGGATAAACTTAGTCCTCCCTCCTATGCGTATGCGTCGATTTTTTTCTTTTAAAAGTTTTATATTGGCTGTTAAGCTGCTAAGCAGAACTGGCTAATTAAAAAAAAAAAATGGTTGTGTGATGATCCCAAGACTTTGGGAGTCAACCTCAACAGTTTAGGTGTGTGGTTTATATAGCTTGTTAGAAGCCGTCATTTTCATGAAATGTTCCTAGAAACCACTTACAATCAAGTAGTTGTGGTTGTTGTTGTGTCAACCACATTTTATTAATGTATGACATAGTCAACAACATAATTCTTCTTCTTTGTCTTATGTATGTCCATGTGGGACTTATTATCTGTTCTATTCGTTGAGACTTACATCTTTGGCTTAATATGGTGGTGTCTTTGTAATATTGTCTTGCATAGATGATTTATTTATCAGCCGTAGATGTCATTAGCTGTCATTATGTGATTTATTATTTTCAGATCCTGAAGTTATCTTGTATTCTATAAGCATAGTTCCATCTGCCAACTAGTGCTCTGATTATTTCCCTTGTTCTTGCCTTACTGTTATGTATTTCTAGGTTTAAGCAATTACTAAATTTTTCCTGTGCTAATAAATTTTTTCTCATTCAAATAACCATTTTGGCATATACAGTATTGGGTTTGAGAAGTCGGAATGTATATCATAGTTTATGCTTCTTTATAGTTTTTTTTCTTGCTCTTCATAGATTCCACTAACTTGTCTATCCCTGATTTGTGGCCCACTTTCTTTGTTTTGCCGACTTTGATTCCTTTAGGTAGGTTCTAAGTTCTCATAATGTCTAACATAGTGTCACTCCTCTAACTGTACATACGGACCATAGAATCAGGCGCAGTTCTGCAACGGGATACCAAACTTCTAAATCATCAGTAGTGTGAGACCCCAGGATTTGAAATAGTCCGATATATAAGATATAATAGGACTAAACTTCAAAACCCCGGCTATAATTTAGTCCTATTATATCTTATATAGCGGACTATTCCAAATCTTGGGGTCTCATAAGTAGTTTAAGACTTCCTAGGAGGCTTCTTCCTTTGTTTCATGAGATTAGTTTGCAATTCCTATACTTCTCCATTTATGCGATGCACAATCATTTGTTTTGGTTGGATTTTGACGGAATCTTCAACCAGTTGAAATTTTTTATTTTACTTATTCTTAGAATCCAAGCAGAACTAAACTATGAGAATGAATAAGTTATACCGAACCATTAATTCATTTTTGGGCCTATTTTTGATCAGGCCTCTGAGCTCACAATTATACATAAGTTGGCAAAAGAAGAGAAAACTAAAGTAGGTCCAAAGATTTGATTAAAAACATGATACAGAAGTTTACCAATTAATGGTGAAGGTGAGCTTGGATAAGTAGGTTTGCATGTATCTATCTTACTTTGCCCTGTCCAACATATTAGTTAGCAGCTATCAAAGCAATTTGCAACCTGAACCATTTATTTTTTACTTGTTTTTAGCGGCATGACATATACATACTTTTATAAGCTACCTTTAGCAGCATCGACAAATATAATGTAATTGTAGCATGGTCTTGCCGCCACTAGCGCACATGCAGCTTCGGAACAGTTTTTAAAAGCTGTAATATTTGAGGTTTGGATAGGAACTATTGCTTGATAATGTAGTTCATAACAAGAGACACTATGATGGACCGAACATGTTCTTTAAGGAGAAGGTTCCTGGTCTTAACATTTCGCAGAGAAGGTTCCTCTATTATGTAGTCATTGCAATGCCTAGATAAATGACAAACTGGTGGGAATACGAGATATCATTTGAGGGATAGAGAAATTGATAAAGTGCAAGAACGGTAGGATTCGAGGATGATACAAACTCTATGCTATGTGCCAAGAGGAAATGAGACCGGAAAGGAAGTTTGCAGACAAATCTTTAATAAGCTTCTCTAACAGAAGCTAATTTTGTGGTTTAAGTTGTGGATGGGTGTAAGCGACAAGTCTCCTCTCTATCGTTGATTGATAAACTACAGCCTATTGGTTGTCTCGGCCCAATTTATCATGCCCTCTCTCAAATTGGTGATCCTACAGGATGTCCTGAACTATTGTAAAAGCTTTTAGCCAATCACGTCTCCTCCTATGTAAATTATTCTCACGAAAGGTGCCTTTCGTGATGAGCGATCTTATTCTCTGGTATTGTTCTTCTTGTTTTAATTAGTCTCAAATGCGTATAGTGTTCGTGCGTCTTCGATGTATCTCTCTACTCAGTAGTAATCTTTTGTAACTCGATCCCAGTACCTTCTTATATTCTACACCAATTCCCATCACTTTTTCCGTCGAAATATCAGTTGATTGTTCAACACTAGATTATAGATAAATATTTGAAGAAAATATGTATGCAAAAGGACATATTGATCAATCTATCAGTCACGAAGATGATGTTATCTTTTTCTTTTTTTTTAATGCCCTCCCAAGAGGATATCGTGAATGAAATGTGATGATGGTTTTACAGGCTTCACGCTGTTCCTCGCATTCGTCATTGATCGTTTGCATCACTACATCCGAAAACTCGTCACTCTAAAGAAAGCCCTCAGCACGTCAAGAGACGAAGTCGAGAAGCTCCAAAATGAGAACACCCGCTTCAAAGGAAAAGAAGAGAAATCGTCGAGTGAGATAAAGAAGCTCCATGAAGAAATGGCCGGCTTAGTCGAGAAGCTGCAGAAGCAGAAGTCGGAAGCGGAGGAGCAGGACAGGCGCGTGGAAACTGCAGAAGCCCACGTTGCAGCTCTCCAGAAGCAGTCGGAAGAGCTTCTCCTCGAGTACGACCGATTGCTCGAGGATAACCAAATCCTTCAGTCCCAAGCTCTCGCATTTCGATCGTAAGGACCCGCAGACTTCAACTCACATCACACTCATTTTCAGCGGTCGTTTTTGTCAGAAACGATACAACTTTCGAAGGCATTAATCAATCATTACTACTGGTTTTGTGGTCCTAGCTTGTCTGAAATTTTGATGCTGCACCTGCAACTTTTTGGCCTTCCCAAATTAATTCTTGTTGTTAGTTTGAAATTCGAACTTCTAATTTATACATACTGTAAGATGATTTTATATATGTTTTTGTTTATTTTTTTCAGCGTTCCTGGCACCATTCCTGTGAAGTGTTCCTGCTGATGTACTTTATTTGGTTTCACTTTGTAACTCTTTACTTTCGTTCCATCAAATTGCCCCAGGTTGTTTTTTTAGCGTGCATACGCATGCGAATATGCTAAATTGCACAAATACTTGTGCAAAGTTGGTATTTGTGAAAAAAATCCGATAGTTTGATCTGATTTGAGGCTAAATTTACCTTCAGAAATGTAACTTTTTTGCGGTTAAGCGGCAGAGTCACCAAATGCTTTTTGGTAGCAATTGTTGCATGTGCTCGATGTGTTGTACTTTAGTTAGTAAAGTCCAAGTACTGGAACTTTGGCCCTGGTTCTGTTCAGGTTAAGATGAAATCAATCCTTGTCTAAGCTGAAAGATCCGAGCCCGAATTAAAATCCCGATCCAAGCCCGCGGGCCCAGACATCAGAGCAACCAGGACAAGGACAACACTGTCGTCGAATTGCAGAACTTAAGATCTCGTGCTGTGATATCATATTTCATAATCGATCACTCCGATAGTTTAAGCTTAAACTATCGGAGAATAGTATCTTATATTTTACATTCAATACTAGGAGGAAGGACAAACAGATTGTATGAGACCATGCAAAAGTAGGGGACAATTACCCGAGTCGGTTGATCGGATTCGAGCCCGATCGACTTCTGGAACAAAAATGGCTAATTCTGAGTGGATGTTGATAGGATCGAGTTATGAATTTGGACCTTAATTAAGATACCTTCCCCATGACCACAACTTGATCAGATATATTCTAAATATTCCCCATACCAATCAATTGTAGCCTTTTTGGATTTCTAGCAGGAGCCAAAAATGTAGCCATATACATTCCTGGACTACATGTATCAGGATGTGAGGTGAGATGAGGTGATAGTGAGGCGGAGGTGTTGGATTCAATCATGCAACTTATCATCTTCCTATTTTCCAATGGAGGATCTTGGAATCTTCTATTCAATACTCTCTCTCTCTCTCTCTCTCTCTAACAAAACTATACTGCAAAGGCTCCATTAGAGCATCAATGATATGAGAATAAAAAAGTGATGCACTACTCCAGTGAAGCCTCTATAATATAGTTTGTTCTTGCGCTCTTTACCGGAACGAAACTTTTGTTCGCGCTCGTGCACGCGAATGCTTGCTTGCGTGTTTGTGCTTGATTAACTAAGGAAGTTCTAAGAGTGCTTAAGTTAGTAATCGCCATGTGTCATTCTTTTAGTATTATTCTACCACATTTCTATTATCTATTTCAAAAGTATTGCTTTCTTTTGGCTAAACTGTTATTTTTTCCTAAACAATATTTATTTAATAGGACTAAAGCATATTGTAATGTTCACTAGTGATTGGTAGTGGTGAGATTATTATTAACATATCTTAGTTACTAATATATATGAATATCTTAGCATCTCCAAGGACATAAATATTCCAACATATCTTTTTATCACTTTTGTGTAGCATATTAATTACCTACATACAATGCTACTCTAAAAATGTTAATTAGGAAACTTTAGTGGATGAGTGCATTAAATATAATGACAAATTGCAAAATGGGTATGGAATCTGTCACCAACACCACCTGTCTAACCATTTTTTCCAATTTTGCATGCTCTTTATGTCATCATGATAATGAAACGTGGCTTAAGTCGAGTACCAAAAGTGCAACCACACTTACGTAATTGTGGTCCCAATTAATTGGGTCTGGATCCTAAAATTGAATTTAGTAGCTAGCTCATTGGGTTCGTATTCAATTTCACTCTTTAATTTGAGTAATCGTTTTCTCCACAAATTTAAGCCGCTAAAGAATAATTTTTGATATGTTATATAAAATAATCAAAACTTATTAGATACGAACTCAAGATTCTCCAGTAAGTTTATTTACGCAGTCTTAATGTCATATATCCTATATTAAGCTAGCTTATACGTGAGTGCTAATGAGATTTGAACACAGGATCTACTGCTTTGCCTGCAATACTGTGTACCTGTAAAATACGTTAACATAGAAAACAACTCACACCGATCGTCCCTAGAGCAAGTGGTAAAGGGCTCGGTGGTTGGTACCCGAAACCCAAGTTCGAATCCTAGTTGATTCACATTTCTAGCTAAGTCTATTTCTAAATGAAATAAACAAAGCGGGTAGCGTGCTATCTATCTCTCAAAAAACAGAAAAAAGAAAAAAAAAACAACTCACATATAAAGTTCAATGAACAAGGATGGAAAAGATTGGCAAGGATCCTCTGCATTTAAACTTCAATTATGAGAAGACAACATCAACTTGAAAGATAAGGAAAGAGATAGTACTCAGAAAAAGAAAGAATGCTGTTCATATATATATATATATATATAGAGAGAGAGAGAGAGAGAGAGAGTCCGGTTACTATATTTTTATGAGTACGATCGCCATCGTACTCTTATGCAATAGAAATTTTTTATCAAAAATTTAACCGATTTCGATTCTTTTACACTGTTAAATTACCAAGTATCTCATACCAGCCGTTAAAAATTGTCAATTTTATGACTTTTTGATCGTAAGGTAAATGATGTTAAAAAATTATAAAATTTGATTTCTAATAAACGTTTTAAATGTTCTAAATAACGTTTAATAGTATGGATCGTCCATTCGTAAGCTCTATCATCGAAAACACTTATGAGTATGAATGAGTATAGTAGCCCTACTCTCTCTCTCTCTCTATATATATATATATAGAGAGAGATTATATATAGAGAGAGAGAGAGAGAGAGAGAGGGGAAGTTTATAAATTATAAAAAAGCTTTCGGCTAAAGAACAATACTGCTTGTACACTTATATATAAATATAGATATAAATCTTATATTCTGGATTTTTTTTTTATAGTCTAAATTTACTTACTTGTCTTATTATTTTTTTAAGATAAAAAATTTTATTTTATTTTTTAAAATTTAAGATTATGAAGTATAAGATATAAACTCTATAATTGAGTGTGCATGTAATACTTTTTTTTTTTCTTCTTTGTCCAAAAGTGAACATCCACTAAAATGGCCCCATCTAAGTGTGTAGGACCCACGCATTGATATCATGGGCTCTCTCTATGCATGCACGAACAATCCTAAGCCAACAAGTGTGGGGTAGGGAAGTGGAGTGAAATGTCATTTTACTCCCCATTTATGGGTAAGTGGACAAAGGGAGTATAGCAAGATATAAATTGGTTGATGGTGGTTACAAGGATTGGGGATGATGCATGGCCACCACATACATTGGCATCAAAATGAGTGAGAGGTGGGAGAAAGAGAAATTAAGTAGTAGTAGTAGTAGTAGTAGTGGTAGTCAATTTAGTTTTCAGTAGTTTCCTTTTTCTATCTCCTATGATTCCACAAGATGAGCTAAAAGAAAAAAAAAAAACTTTAAAAAAAAAAAAACAAAGCATGCCACTAGGAGGATATGTGTATCCATCGACACACATATTTGGAGCGACAAATATTCCTATATGAAAAAAAAAAAAAAACTAGTGAGGTGATTGTCTCTTTTATCATTGATGTGAGGTGAGTAAGCCTAGGTTTTTATTGGCCATACGCACGTGGACACGGTATTACAGTGTAACGACCCGATCCGCTAGCAATAATAATTAGTTGGGGCTAAACCACCGGCCCAAAATGCTTAAGCCCAGTTATTATTATTAGCGTATAGGCCTCATATAAACTGATCAGAATCAGTATCCCATCCGATGTGGGATTATTGGGGACGTTCAAACTATATCACAGACAGACAAATTAGGATTAGAATTACCAGGCAATGTGAGATTCTAGAGGTGGCTCCTACGGGTTCAACAGGTGGCTCCCACCAAATCCGTTGGTGTAGCACTTTGCCCGACATAACACTTAGCTTTCACATTTTCGACTAGTATTCGGCTCTGATACCAAATGTAACGACTCAACTCGCTAGCAATAATAATTGGTTGGACCCAAACCACTGACCCAAAATGCTTAAATCTAGTTATTATTACTAGCGTATATACCTCATATAAACTGATTGGAATCAATATCCCATCCGATGTGTGACTATTGGAGACGTTACATATAGTTCGAAATTCAAGAATATCATTCAAATATGTAATGTAGAAGTGTCGACAAAACATAGAAGTTGAGAAAATAGGATCAGCATTTTCTCCATCCATTCCAATATTGAGAATATAGCCTCTTTCACTTACCACAGATTATGACCTATTTTATAATTAAACTCATTATTTTACTAGCGCGGATTAAGATCAAATAGAAGCAAAATAAATTAAGGATACAAACAAGTAAGTGGACAAGTTTGAATACAAGCTTGGAACCATTTCCTCTCTCTAATATTGATTAAGCTTAGGGTGCGTTTGGTTCGAGTTATCCTGACAGGATTACAAGTAATCCTGCCAGAATTACTGTGTTTGGTTCATCCGTTATATAATCTAGTCGTTAATGTAGCATTACAAATCGAGTAGGATTACACCGAAAATATTAACGAGAGAGGGGTCGTATATCTTGCATTACTGAAAACCGGTAATACTATATATTATGTAAAATGACAATTTTACTCTCCAATACCCCCAAACCCAATTAACAATATTGTTTTCATCTCTCTCTCACGCCCTCCCCCCTTTCTCTCTCGCACGCCACTCTCTCTCGCTCTCTCTCTCGCACGCCGCTCTCTCTCGCTCTCTATCTCTTTCTCTCTCTCTCTCTTGCACGAACACCTATTTATTCTTTTATGCATAATGATCTTTTTTTCTATTTATTTTTTTATGGGTTGAAATTAATTTTTTGCAACGTTAATTTTTTTTTTCATGTTTGGTCTTTTTATTTTATTACTTTTTAATATAATTAATGTACTAGTGCAAATTATATTTTAGTAAAAAATAATATTCAAATGACCACAACAAGGATAATTTAAAAAAAAATTATATTTTTATGTCAGGATTACTAAATTTTATAAACTGAACCAAACGTAGTAATACTATAAATACTGCAATCCAGTATTACATTACTGCATTAAACCAAACGCGCTAATGCAGCATCAGTAGTAATCTCACGCCGAAATCCAAAATATCTGAATATGTTGAAATACTCTGTAATATTACATAACTCGAACCAAACGTACCCTTAGAGGACAGTAAGAAGGAAGTTCGCACTACAAATCAAATGCTTCAAAAGATGGGAATCTAAATTGATGATCAACACCATTTTGTATCTATTATGCCGAATTTTTGAGGTCCGAACCAATCCAGTTCACGAGCTAGCCACTTAGACTAGTTGGCTTAATATCTTTCCTGGGAAGGCGCCCTCCGTTAAATTTTATGTAACAAAGAATCAGAGATTCAAAGTGGCTAACTTCTATGTACTTTCATGATCTTAAAGAAGCATGAAAATGATTGTGCTTGGTTAGTGTATTCGTAAAATAGGCCTTATAATGCAGCTTAATTTTAACTATAGTCATTAAAAGTAAGCGCGTTCGACAAATTAAGTCATCGTCTCCAATTTAAAGTTAAAGATCATTACCATGTAAAACAACAATTCGATACAAATCATACTGTGGGGTGACTGGGCCAAATTATCCTCCTTGAGCCAAGATCACAAGTACCTCAGGTTCATGAATGACAAAATTCGGTTAAAGTTACTAATTTGCCATTACTGCTTTTTCTGTCTTTTTTAGTGTCTCATGAATCTTGTGACCCCCCTCAAGATGCAACCCTAAACCTGGCCCCACTTGAATTATCGGATTCGGATCCAGATTTTAATAACCCCCCCCCCACCCAATTATTGTAATCATTAATGATAAATGAGTGATTTAGTTGTTGAGATAGATTAAAATTCACACAAATTGTATCTAAATTTGGATTCGGATCCGAATCCGAACACAAAACTGAGCGCCCTTATCTACAGGCGCACCTTCCTAGGCACGCTGCACTGCGCGTGTGTGCGTGTGCGTGTGTATGTCCGATCACGTACGTCCAATTCCCCGCCAACTAAGTTCCGCCGCGTGGACGGTCCGGATCGAGAGGTCCACCACCAACGCAGCAGCCACAATCGTGCGCTCGCAACTGTGCGAAGCCTTTCCTGAACCCGGTGCACCGTGTCGTCGGTGGACCGCACAATTATAGCCTTTTGTTTAGCGGTGGAACGTTCGGTCCACCTATGACGTGGTGAACTGGGTCGACGAAATAGTTTCTTCCATGGGGTAGCGGGCCATATTTCTCGGAGCTGTCAAAAGAAGGGGAGATCCGCCTCCGCACACCCACAACCCCACAACACACGTGTGGGCGCCGCTGCACACGTACGAACCCGCGGGCCCCACCTCATACCACGTGTCCACCCCACACCGTTCTGGCTCCCCTCCCTCCACAGCGGAGTTGTTGCATGCACCTGGCGCATTGTGCACCGTATCCTGTCTAATAAAATTAGATTCAGAAAAATATTTTTATATATAATGGATAAAAATGTACGCAACTTATCCGATTTATAGGCTATATAGTATATTTGAAAATGAATACTTAAACTTGATCACTATTTTTAAATTTGGTAATCGAATTATGAAATTGTTTAATCTGCTATCTAACCCATTTTTTTTAGAAATAAATATTAACTAAAAATATAAAATAACTAGGTTTCAAACTTAAAAATTTTATATATCTGCTATCAAGTTCTCTGCCAACTGTGTTAGAGATGATTGATTAACTAAATTAGTATTCATAGCTTTTTTTATAGAATATACTATAATCTATTTGATAATTCTCTTACAATTCTTAAAAAAGGAATTCGAAGATTGTATAGCAAAGTCTATTTTTTAAAAAACATGCACGTAGGCAGGACACAATTGTAAAACCAAAACTTTAGATCTTCAAATATGCATTATTTGTATTTTGGCTTATTAAAAATATAATTTTTAAATGTATTATTATTTTTTAGGCATTACTATACGAAAAGAGATTATTCGATCCGTAAAAATTATTTATCCTGAATTTATAATTAGTTTTTAATCCATGAATCTTTTAAAATTATACAGAACTCATTCATTGAGTTAAATTTCGATATTAAGATTTTTGTACACACACAACCTGCGTGTTGTATGGATTTGAAAAAGAAACTATCGACCACTTATTCACACGGTGCGTTTTTTCGAGATTCCTGAAGGTAATGATCTTGGAGAATGTCCAGCCTAGAAATTGAGGGGACGACGTGATCTAGGTGGATGGCGAGTATTGGAATACAGTCAATGAGTACTATGATATCCGGATTGGCAGCCTGTTGGTGGGTAATTTTGAAGGTCTGGAAGTCGGACCCCTTCTTACAGTATACAAGATTAAGCAGCTGATGAATCTTTGGGAGCAATTCCTCTCAACTAATCGGCTACACGTTGGTTGTCGGTAGTTTTTTTTTCCCTGCCCCCTCCGAGGCTTTTGTTACCTCACCCCTATAGCGTAGTTCATTCTTTTAATGACTAAAGCAGGTAGCATGCTATTTTTTTTCAAAAAAAAAAGATTCCTGTGCGCCGGGTGCACGCGGCAAACTTGGCTTCGCTACGCATGAAACCCACCTCATCGTTTATAGTTCATTGAATGAGTGAGAAGCGAAGAGCGAAAAAAGAAACAAAGCAAAAAAAACAAAACAAAACAAACCTCCTCTATTCTCCTTCCTCTTCTTCTTCTTCTTCATGCAGGGGGGGGAGAGAGAGAGAGAGAGAGAGAGAGAGAGCTCTAATGGCGAACGTGTTCGCACCGATATGAACGAATCCACACTTGTCCGCGCCCTTCGATCGAACCTTTCGATACCCGTTTCCTCTTTTACTCTGTTTGGAGCTCTATAGATAAGGAATCTATGCCCTCTCCTTTCTCTTGTTCCTATCTTTGTTCAAAAAGGATCAAATGCTTCTTCGTTTATAGCATAGCAATAACCAGATGGAGTTCTCATCACAGATCATCACATCTTTCGCGTGGCTTCTATAGATAGAAACACGCCCCATATCGCTGTTTCCTTAATAAAAACCTCATCTTGAATAGCTAGTACATAGTAGTAGTAGCAGCAGCAGCAGCAGTAGTGTTCATATTGCAGGGTAGTTTAGTTGTTTGGAGTGTTGGATTTGGGATTGGAAATGGCGGGGAATGAGTGGATTAATGGGTATTTGGAGGCGATATTGGATAGCGGGGCCGCGGCGGGGGGTGGGGAGCAGAGGGGGCCGGCGGCGGCGGGGGCGGTGAGCTTTCGGGATAGGGGGCATTTCAATCCGGCCAAGTATTTTGTGGAGGAGGTGGTGACAGGGGTGGATGAGAGTGATCTCCACAAGACCTGGATCAAGGTGGTTGCGACGCGCAACTCGCGCGAGCGGAGCTCGCGGCTCGAGAACATGTGCTGGCGCATCTGGCACCTCACCCGCAAGAAGAAGCAGGTGATGTAAACTGTGATCATCCCCTGATCGATTGAAACATATTCTGTTTCCCTTTAATTTGATGCAATTTGCTGTGAACTTTATGTTGCTTTGATGTTTGCTTACTGATTTTGTTCATAGGGGAGTGTGACATGCTGTATAGGAGAGGAAATTAAATAGCGGGTTGTTCGAATTCGGAAATTGAAGTAGTTTGTATATTATATTTCCTTCTTTATAGTTTTACTATATCCTTATATCATGTGGTTTTACTTCTGAGATATCTTAAATACTTCTAGTGATTTGAATTTTTGGTTCCTCCTTTTCGCTACTATACAAGTCGGATGTTGTGTTCCATCAATCACGAGCTTAATGCATCAAAGGCCGGATGGCACGAAAAAAAAAAAAAAAAAAATCATTGGTAGCTTTATTTGAATTGACAATTTCTGTTGGTTTGGATAGAGCTGTGAGAAAAAATATACATACATATGTTTATGTTTTCTTTTGAGTGACAGTGTGAAAGATGGAAATAGGCTAATAATTCGAGGCGAAGTGCGTTATGTTTTTTTTGTCTTTTCATTTATGAATTCTTAAACAGGCTGTATGATGAGATTGTTTAAAATTAATTTGGTTCTAAAAAAGGGTAGTCGTTAGTTTGCTTTATTGGTTTAAACTTTTTGATTATTATTTTTTTTCCTTTACGACTGGTTTTATGAGGGTATAAAGCAGTCCGCGCAAAGGATT
Source organism: Ananas comosus (assembly GCF_001540865.1). NCBI lineage: Eukaryota > Viridiplantae > Streptophyta > Magnoliopsida > Poales > Bromeliaceae > Ananas > Ananas comosus. The sequence continues at coordinate 23,894,329 of NC_033621.1, read as the reverse complement.
GTTGTTTGCACATTGAGGACATGATCCCTAATTTATAATTGCTAAGGATTTATCGGGCGACACAAAAATGTCGAACATCTTTCGGAAGTGTCATTAAGAATGAAAAAATTCTAAAAATGGTTGGTTTGCTAATTAATGAGCAGCTTGAATGGGAGGATTTTCAAAGGCTGACGAAGAGGAGGTGGGAGCGGGAGCAGGGACGGCGTGAAGCCACGGAGGACATGTCGGAGGATCTTTCGGAAGGAGAAAAAGGAGACACCGTAGGTGAATTGCTGCAGAGCGAGACTCCGAGAAAGAAAATTCAAAGGAATATCTCCGACCTACAGCTCTGGTCCGACGATAATAAAGGGAAGAAGCTGTACATTGTGCTCATCAGGTACTTCTTTGTGCGCCGTGAGGATGTGCTTTTAACAGTCAAAGCACTTTACGAAATAAAAAGTTTTTATTTTTTCCTACAGTACTTCATCATGGGCCAATGTAACGAAACTAAAATTCTCTTTATATCAGTGTTTTACGCCTTTGAGATGCACGGATCCTCTGATTATATACCAAGAAGATAACGAATTTCCGATGGTTATGTATTAAGGCTAATCTTAGTAGATGTATTTAATATGGCAAAAAAGAATTTTAAAGTTTGGAATATTCTGTAATGGCGTTTATGAAGCCGCTTTCCTGCTTTGGGCTTTTGAACACTTTTAGATTTGTATTACTTCCTATTCAGGGAAACATCCGTTACTGTTCTCTCCTACTGTTCTCTCTAGTATTGTTCCTTGAAAGATACTGGCTCTGAATTAGTTAAGTGTGCTTCATCATTACATTTTTTTGGTATAGGGATTTGATTGGCTACCTACATCGGTATCTTGTAGTTTATTAAAGAAAATGCAGTAGTAAGTTTGCTTATGTGTTAAAGCAGCATTTGTAGCTCAACAACGACCGAACCAATCAAAGCTAATGTTGATGTCCTGTTTCATATATTGGTAGAAATCCTGATTATAGTTTTGAATGCTAAAAAATTTCCTCATTCTAAGCTTTTTCACGCAAGCATGCATGTTAAACAGCTTTGTTGAACGCTATTTTTATTTCTAGTACAAAGTCGATATATTCAACATCTAGACTGTCGGATGCTGTTTACATTTGTCGTAACGTACATAGTTTAATTTACTGTTCACGACAAATCACATAAGCCCAAATGAATTGGCATATTAGGATTTTATAAGTTTATTTTGATACTACTTAATGGACAGGCAAACTAGGTCCCTTTTGGTCCTAACATGCCAAACTTCAATGGTTCAGTTTCTGAACTTCCAAATTTGTACTTTTGAGTGCTAAGCTACAAAAAAAAAAAACTTGTATTATCACTCTAAAGAAGCACACTTCTAGCCATAATATAAATACTGGTTGTTATTTTACTCTTATTGCTAACTCATCCAAGTAAAAATTCACTCAATTGATCATTATCTTCATAAATGAACTACTAAAAATGTCGTTCATTATTTGTTGGGTAGTCATGAGGTATTCGGCTTAGCATGTGTCTGTTTAGTTGGTCGATTGATCAACCGACTAGCTACTTCGAACATAGAAATAGCTGAGAGAGGTTTTGTTCCCCAACTAATAGAAGAAGAATGTCAAGAAGATTGATAGGTACTAGCAGTTTTAAACTTGTGTGCTTAGTTTTTAATGTGAAATTTGGTTCAGTATGTGTACCGAGTGTTGTTTCTGTGGTTATTTGATTTCCCTGTTGCTCATAGTGCATATAACTTGTTATCACATGGTCAATAACGATTTATATACATCAAATGTCTTTACAGTCGATAGGTTTTGATGCTTTAAAGCATAGATTTTCTGCAGATGAGCAAACATGAGCATGTGTACATGCACACGCACATGCATGCACAGACACGTGCCCGTGTGCGCACTCACGAATATATGTGCATTTACTTGCACGCATGTACGCGCAGTACCTACTCTGTTATTAGGTGATCTACAGTCTTTAAATTGCTTATAAACCACCAATGAGAGCTCTGAAGACTGTCGTTGCATTATGTGATATATTTTCGGTTAGACTTTCTATGCTCCTAGATAGGCAAACTGGCTTGCTGCATATCTACTCAGAATAAAGATACAGTTTGTATAGTGTTCATATCATCACTCTTCTGAAAGTTCTGCATTTGAGAATTGATTCGTCATGCACTTTCCATTTTGTTGGTTAAAATTTAAAAGAGTTTTTACCTTCCATATAATGGTACATTCGTTATTAAGCAAGTCCTAAATCAGAGCTAAAATATGTTGAACACGATCATAATCAGCTGATTAGGAGTTGTTATGTATGTCATAAGATATTGAATTGATTGTTGAACCATGGGAGTAATACATGATTAAATGTGGATATAGTTTGCAAAATTGTCGTCTTCTATTTGGTAAACGTAACCTCATGTAGGACATCGTATTTTACCAACGTAGCGGACAAATCACGTGAAATCGATCTTTAGAAACTGGCTTTTTTTTCTAGTGAAGAGATGGATGTTATCTGGCGTTCACTGTGTCGAACACCATAAACTTTTACCTTTTATTTGTGATTTGATGCTGCATAAACGTTTTTTTGGGTCTTATGCAGATCGCTGATTTCTTGAATAAAAATGTCTTTCTTTCTCGTTGATATCTGTTATAACTGTATTGCATCCTTCTTTGTGCAGTTTGCACGGTCTGGTTCGTGGGGAAAACATGGAACTCGGTCGAGACTCTGATACAGGTGGTCAGGTAAGCACCACTTCTACCCTACGTCTTTATAAAAAGCCCATTTAGTGAAATAACATATTTGTAACTCCTTTTCATGTAGGTAAAGTATGTTGTCGAGCTCGCCCGCGCCCTCTCAATGATGCCGGGGGTGTATAGAGTTGACCTTTTCACCCGCCAGATATCATCCCCTGATGTCGACTGGAGCTACGGGGAGCCAGCTGAAATGCTAACCTCGGGCTCGTATGAGCCAGAAGGAAACGATCTTGGAGAGAGTGCTGGAGCTTATATTATACGTATACCATTTGGCCCGCGGAATAAGTATCTAAGGAAGGAATTACTGTGGCCCTACCTTCAAGAATTCGTCGACGGGGCTCTCGCCCACATTCTGAACATGTCTAGGGTGTTAGGGGAACAGGTCGGTGGGGGGCAGCCGGTTTGGCCATATGTGATTCATGGGCATTATGCAGATGCTGGTGATGTGGCTGCACTCCTTTCCGGTGCCCTAAATGTGCCGATGGTTCTTACAGGCCATTCACTGGGGAGGAATAAGTTGGAGCAGCTTCTTAAGCAAGGGAGAATGTCGAAGGAGGATATTAATGCGACGTATAGGATAATGAGACGGATCGAAGCCGAGGAGTTGTCTTTAGATGCCGCTGAGTTGGTTATTACGAGCACGAGGCAGGAGATCGATGAGCAGTGGGGATTGTATGATGGATTTGATGTGAAGCTTGAGAGGGTGTTGAGGGCACGAGCTCGACGAGGTGTTAGCTGCCATGGCCGTTATATGCCAAGGATGGTCGTAAGTGTCGCATCTGTGAATATATTTAAGCTTTCCAGATTACTCGGTGAAAAGAAAATAAAAATTTTGATAGGCTTAACCTGAAGCCATGAACATTTCTTTGCCCGCAAATCGAACTCATTGGGCCATTGCATTAATTAAAGGCCAAACCAACTCAATGAAGGAACTTCTGTATACTTCATATAAGTTCCTACCCATATCTGATCTTTGTCTGTAATTTTCATCTAATCAGTAGTCATTTCTGAAATAGAAAGATCTAAAATACATGACGAAAGCACAAATAGTAGTGCGTTTTCTTTAGATCATCTCCAGAAAGCAAAAAAGATTCTACCAATGTGGAGTTAAATTGCCAAAAAGGACACTTGACACAAAGTCGAACACAACAAAGCTCATTTAGATTCCACCTTATTTATTCATTGCAGGTTATTCCACCAGGTATGGATTTTAGTAATGTCGTGGTCCCGGAAGACAGCACCGAGGCTGATGGAGATTTCGAGCTTATCGGTGCAGATGGTGCTTCTCTTAAATCCATCCCGCCTATTTGGTCGGAGGTAAGTTGCTTCTTCTCAGATAACCAAAGAGTTTTAGTTTTGAAGTATTATTTGTGATCTTGCCGACTTGAGAGCGCCATTTTTGCAGGTGATGCGTTTCCTCACAAATCCTCACAAACCAATGATCCTGGCGCTATCAAGACCCGATCCGAAGAAGAACATCACCACCCTCGTGAAAGCATTTGGAGAATGCCGCCCTTTGAGAGAGCTCGCAAATCTGGTGAGTAACATAGCCCTCATTATATTTTACAGATGTTTGAAAAATAAATTTTATCATTTTTACATCTTTTCAGTGTCCATATATAATAGACATAGTGATTTTGCACGTACTGGTAAGGAAAATTAAGCTATGTTATTTTTAGTTTTCTTTATGTGCTTTTCCCATCATCATTAAGTCCGTAGAATTTAGTTTTGCCATTTTGGTTTTCAATAGAAAGAATACGTATCTTTTCTCGGAAAGGAAGAGGGTTTTCTGATGAACTAAATGATTCTCTTTGCATTAATGATGCGTCCATCCAGACGTTGATAATGGGGAACAGGGACGACATTGATGAGATGTCCGGCGGCAACGCAAGTGTCCTCACTACAGTTCTGAAGCTGATCGATAAGTATGATCTCTATGGACTTGTGGCCTTCCCGAAGCATCATAAGCAATCTGATGTTCCTGAAATCTACAGGCTTGCGGCAAAAACAAAGGTTTGTTTTATGGATCTTTTTACCATTCCTAACTTGACATCTTTACTGCTAGGAAATGTTGGTTAACTAACTAATTCTTCTTTCACTTGCAGGGGGTCTTCATAAATCCAGCTCTAGTCGAGCCTTTTGGCCTCACTCTAATCGAGGTTAGTTTGGTTATACTCACAATACCATGAAACACAACCTTGTGTCCATTGAGGAACTCTAATTACCTCATTTGAAAATCATTTAGGCGGCGGCACATGGGCTTCCAATGGTGGCTACGAAAAATGGAGGTCCAGTCGACATCCATCGGGTAAAAGCCTCGATATTCCTCCATTTATTAAAGACCTTTTAAGATCAAAATGAAGAGCCTGACCTTTTATTTTATGTTCTTCATACAATTCAGGCACTGAACAATGGCTTGCTTGTTGATCCTCACGATCAAAAAGCTATAGCTGATGCACTCCTAAAGCTTGTGGCGGAGAAGAACTTATGGCAGGAATGCCGCAAGAATGGTCTTCGGAATATCCACCTCTTCTCGTGGCCAGAGCACTGCCGGACGTACCTCACCCGGGTTGCTGCGTGCCGGATGCGGCATCCACAGTGGAAGACTGATACTCCGACCGATGGTGACATGGCCATTGAAGAATCACTCGGCGACTCCCTTACAGACGTTCAAGAATCATCTCTCCGTCTATCTGTTGACGGCGAGAAGAGCTCCCTCAACGGGTCCCTCGAGTATGACCCAGTAGATTTAGAGAAGGTGACTACGGGCGATCCCGAGTTGCAAGACCAAGTGAAGAAAATTCTCAGCAAAATCAAGAAACAGGCTCCTGAAGCAAAGGGCGCAGATAGTAGCAAGAAGCTATCAGATACCTCTGGACCTACTCTTAACAAGTATCCTCTTCTTCGGAGGCGTCGGAGGTTATTTGTGATCGCTCTTGACTGCTACAATGAGAAGGGAGCTCCTGAGAGAAAGATGCTTCGGGAAATACAGGAGGTCTTCAGGGCCGTCCGATCAGACTCACAGTTGTCGCGGATCTCCGGGTTCGCTGTCTCGACTGCGATGCCGATTTCCGAGACACTCGAACTTCTGAAGTTGGGGAAGATTCCACCCACAGATTTCGACGCATTGATTTGCAGCAGTGGGAGTGAGGTGTATTATCCGGGCACGGCACAGTGCATGGATGCTGATGGCAAATTATGCGCAGATCCAGACTACGCAACTCACATTGAATATCGGTGGGGATATGATGGAGTGAAGAGGACGATCGTGAAATTGATGGCCACCCAGGATGCTCGAGGCAACGCTAACAAGACAGATAACTCTTCAAGCAATATCGGGGAGGATGTGAAGTCCAGCAATGCCTACTGCGTCTCATTCTTCATTAAGGATCCGACAAAGGTAAATAAATGCAATAGCCTCACCATTGTTATTGCTATACTTACCATTTTGAACTTGATTTGAATTTAAAATTGTTTTTCTGAGACTGCTGAATGCTTGGGATAGGCAAAGCCCGTTGATGAGCTGCGACAGAAGTTGAGGATGCGTGGGCTGCGTTGCCATGTCATGTATTGCAGGAACTCGACAAGGTTGCAGGTTATTCCTCTCCTTGCATCGCGATCTCAAGCTCTCAGGTATTATATTTGGCAAAACTAGTTTCTTATGATGCCTATAGATTGAAGTTCTAGCACTCAACATTCTCTACCGATTCTTCATTTCTGCCTTAAGAGAATTTGATGTGGAAAAATCTATTGTAAAATTTTCAATGTGAATTGGGGCTCATGTTTTTTTTTGTGAATAACTTGTTCTAAGGTACTTTTTTGTCCGATGGGGTCTGAATGTCATGAACATGTACGTTATCCTGGGCGAGAGGGGCGACACCGATCATGAGGAGCTCATGTCGGGGTCCCACAAGACGGTGATTGTGAAAGGAGTGGTGGAGAAAGGCTCGGACGAGCTGCTGAGGACGGCGGGGAGCTATCAGAAGGAAGACATCGTCCCCGAGGACAGCCCACTCATCGTCTACACCAACGGCGAACCAAAGTCGGAGGAGATCATGAGGGCACTAAAAGAAGCATCGAAGGCGGCTTCTAGAATGTAAAATTATAGTGCATCACAGTCCGTGAAGAAATTTTCTTCGTCTCGATGATGGTGAATGGTGATGGTGGCTGAAAAACTGCTGCTCTCTCTATTTTGCTGTTGTTCTTGTTATAGAAGTGTCTGTAAAGACATAATTGGATCTCACAAACATGATGAGATATAATTGTCGTCTGCTATAAAAGGAAAACATATGTTGCATTCGAGTTCTCGGGTGTATATTCTCATAAACATGATGAAATGCTATAAGCTCTCTTGCCAAATTTGGGGAGATCATAATTTCCCGCTATATGATGAGTTTTTTCTCTCCTGAAATTGAGATGATGACTATATTGTAGAGGTCTCGATTCATTTTGCGGTATATTTAGCTGTTTTCTCGAGATTAGAAGTCTGAAATGGCTTAAACTCAGTACCTTTATTCTGATATGTCGTAGAAATTTAGAAGTTAAGCTTATGTCATTCTCACGGAGAATTCTATCCGTCAGATCTGGCATTTAGAGCCGTACTAACAAAAAGGTGCTTCGTCTCGTGCCAGAGCTCTCTCTTTCTTTCAAGTTTGGGTTAAATAAAGTAGTTACGAGACTCCCAGGATTGTGACAAACTGCAGATGTTGAGAAACTTAATCTGTTCACATATACATGGTGCAGAACTCTGTTATATATGACGAACTTAAGACAAACAAATAAATGGGGATGTAGCTCAGATGGTAGAGCGCTCGCTTAGCATGCGAGAGGTACGGGGATCGATACCCCGCATCTCCACAGAATATTTTTTTTTGATGTTTCGTTTTACTTTTTTGATTGAACTTAAAAAAAAAAAACATTAGAACTGTTTGATTTCAAACTCCGCGGTCGAACTGCTCATGATCAATCTATATATATTGTAAATCACAAATGAGACACGAGATTGGCACTTACAAGCCTGACTCCAATTTCAGAACCACACATGTTCTTCATAACACCACCTTTCAAAACTGATGATACACAATTCAAGGCCCTGTAGAAGCGCACATTTGCATCAGAATCCCGCTCATCCTTGTTGCGCATTGCGCAACCGTTGATCGGTATGTAGGAGCCATCTCACATATACATAAACATATATATATAGATGCAGCACTACACCACAAACAAGATCACACTATCTATCTAACTCGTTTGTGAGAGATTGAGGAGACCAACATCTCCTCTTCCCTCGGCCGCTTCTTCTTCTTTCCGTGTTCGTCGATGCAGCTGTAGGAAAACAATGCTTTGCCGACGGCTGCGGAACCTGCATGAGACAAACGAACGAACAGCTACTAACTACTAACTAAAATGATGGATGATGAATCAATGAATGTGAAAGTGAAAGACTTTGGTGGCTACGGACCCGAGCTGCAGAATTCTGCAGTCTTCGGCTTCTTGGGAGGGCGGTGGCTGTCATCCAAGCAAAGTCTTCTCTTCATACAGAGGATGCCGTCGTCGCAGTCGTCGTCGACTGAGCTGCTTTCGGCGATCCTGTTCTTCTTGAGAGGGCTTTCGTCATCTTGTAGCGCGCCCATCCGCTTGAAACATACGGAGTGATTTCCAGCATCTGAGAGCCAAAGAAAAACGAAAAGAGAGCTTCTTTGATGTAATTTCCAACCGCGAGAGTTGTTCTTCTATCTGTTTGATGTAATTTCGCTCTCAAATTGATATCGAAGCATCTGTTTTTTTTCCACCCTGATAGGAGGGGAAGAGGAGTACCTGGTGATGCGGGGGCTCTAGGGTTTAGGGTTTTGCCGTGGACGGCGAGGGGGGCGGCGGGGGAGGCGCCGCAGGGGAGGGCGCGCGCGGCGAAGAAGGAGAGGAGGGAGCCCCACGTCAGGGACGAGGACGCGTGGGTCTCGCTCCCGCGGCTCAGGAAGTAGCCGTTGAGCCGCACCGTCGCCGGATCCAGGCCCAAGGCCCGGCCCACCAGGCCCAGGTCCACCAACTCCTCGGCCCGGACCCACACCGCCTCGGCCGCCGCCGCCTCCTCCTCCTCCGCCGCCTCGGCCCGGCGGAGGTGGAGCTTTAGGATTCGCGCTCCGGATGATGATGATGTTCGCTGCATGGGAGGATCCATGGTTGTAGTAGTACTGTAGTAGCTTCTTGTGTACAATAATGAGAGGGAGAGAGAGATAGAGATAGAGAGAGAGAGTTATTTTATTTTGTTTTTCTATTAATTTCTGGGAGGGGTTAGAGGGTTCTGGAAGAGTATCACCATATATACCTGCATGTACACTCTTCTTCTTTCGTTTTTTCCCTCACTCTTCTCCTTTCGTTTTTTCCTTTTTTTCCTTTTTTTTTTTTTATTTACCTGGGTTTTTGTTTTCTGAGAAAAATATATATAGAATTGAGTTAGAATACTTTTAGAAATATCATCCCCTTGGTACTTCTAAATTTTTAGTCTTTGGATTTACTCCTTGATTACTAATAGTTCCTTGAATCAAACACTATTCCACCTACCATTACCTACCACCATTATCTCAATCCTACATCTCTCCGTCCAATGGCTAAAAACTCAAAAGCACCAACTTTTTGATGCTTTTGAGAGTATTCTAGCTCAATGCAATATATATATATATATATATATATATATATATAGAATTAGGCTACTATACTATCTATAGTACCGAGCTTCGGTACTATAGTGTTTGTTTTCGATCTTAGGGCGTTCAAATCAACGATCCACACCATTAAATATGATCTAGGGTATATGAATTTCTTAGGAATAAAATTTGAGTTTTTTTCGATGTCGTTTACTTAGTAAATAAATTATATCAAAATGGACGGTGGAAATTGAATAATCTTTAAAATTTGAGCATAGGACTTTTAAATTCAAGATCAAGAATGTTAACCTTAATCTATATAGTTTAAAGTATTTTCTATCAAAATTTGAAGAAATTTAGATTCTTCTACACCGTTAAACTCCAAACTCGTCATAATAGCCATTGAAAATTGACAATTTTGAAATAGTTTGATCATAAAATAAACTATGTCGAAAAAATATAAAATTTTATTTCTAGAAACTTTAAATACCCTAGATCAATTTTAACGGTGTGGATCGTTGATTTGAACGCCCTAAGATCGAAAACCAACACTATAGTACCGGAGCTCGGTACTATAGATAGTATAGTAGCCTAGCTCTCTCTCTCTCTCTCTCTCTCTCTCTCTCTCTCTCTATATATATATATATATATATATATATATATATATATCTTCATAATCTACATATTGTTTCTCTCTCAATATTCAATATTTTATTTTTTTTCGCCTGTCAAAAAAGAGTATTATATATTTTTTGAAAAATAAAACATTCATAGGATTAATGGAGAGGATTAATGGAGATTTGAATCTGAAAATTACGTTACCCAAAAGTACGAAGGATATCAACCAACATATTAATTAAAAAAATTAAAAAATAAATGAAGGATTGATTGATTCTTTTTTTAAGGAAAAGATAGTATATAACCGAGTTCATTCATTAGAGAATTGAACTAAGCTACAGGAGTGAGACAACACATGCCCCAAGCGGGGTGAAAAAAAAAACTAATCAATGGAAGGTTTGATTGCCACAGAGAGGCTAGATAGGACAAAGTGCAGCACCTTCAAAAGTACCACACGGTTATGTCTCATTTGAAGTGTATGCATACTAAAATTAATCGATCGATAGGATTACATACAACCCCATAAATCAGATTTTTTACAAAAGGATCAAAACTGGAGAGCTTCCCATTTGTCAGTTGCGAGGGGTTGAACTCTCACTGAAAACTATCCTCTTGTTGAGGATTGCTTGAAGTAATGCTGCTCCAAATTCTCAAGTTTTGGTCCGAAACAACGGCTATCGATGCATGTCGTTATTTTCCACTGCCATTCTGACAGTTCGAACCTGCGCACGTGGGCAACCGCTTGATCAAAAGACGGAGTTGTTACTGATCCCAGGAAAGGGTAAACTGGTGAATGGGTCGTCGGCTTCAGCAACATTGCTCGGGATTGCGTCCAGCTTTGCCTTTTTGTTTGGCACGGCGGGCGAGGGCGCCGACTTTCCAACAGATATGAATGCTACTCTCTTCCTATTTTGGGGTGGAAGTTCGGATGGATTGGGAGTTGGAATTGAATCAGCACTTTCAGTGATGATATCCTCAGCAGCAGTTACCAACCTCGTCATATTTGCGCCATCCGCGAAACTGTCCTTCTCGTCGCCTTTTATTATTGATCGATCTACTAATGTTGAGACGGTATTTGAACAATAAGTTAATAATGGTTTATATGACATTTCCAAGATAGAAGAGCAATCAAGAACAATGGCAGGGAATACTGTGATGCAACAATAAGAATTAATTTCATACAGTATAACCTAAGGACGAGTTATCTATTAACATAATATGAAGTAGATTACAATTAAAAGAAGTGCAACGATCACACATAGGGAAAATAACTTGTAATAAGATTATAAAAATTGATCCAGAACCAACGTGAGAATCTGCTAAAGGAAAAGGCAACTGAGAAAAATTTTATACGTATATACCCTTTTATTGTTCCAAAAGTCTAACTATTGACAAAAAGAATTAGGTAATTATTGTCCAAAATAAGAACATGAGACATTTTAAGAGCAGTACACCAAGTTTTGACGCTCAAACTTCTAATTCGTAGTCACACAAATCAGGGCATAATAAGATATCAAAAGTTACTAACCTTCAATTCAAGAAGAAGACAATACTAACCTTCACCAAAATGCGCCATAGTTTCATACTGGATTAATGTTCCAGAAGGAGCCACACTTTGATCCTCATCTCGGCACCTTTTACAGCTATTTTGTGTCCTCTCGATCAAGACAAACTTATCTTCTTCCCACACACATTCTAACTCCAAAAATAGGGCATCCCCTCGAGATGGATAATACTCTCGGAAAGCCTGCATAAACCAAAAACAATATAGAAGCCCGTGTAATAAGTTGACTGGTGAAACTCGATGAAATTGAACAAACAAAACAATTACTGACATATCAATTGGAATGGAAGTAATTGAACCGAGGTTGGATAAACTAGCCTCTATTCCTCCCTCAGCAATCTTTACAGAATGCTTTGTCTGGGAAAGAGCCAAGATCTTGTTGAAGATCGAAACTACGTCAAGCAAGATCTGTTGCAAAAGTAAACCAGGATACTCAGACATAGTGAAACATCACAAAACAAATACAAGACAAGCGTTTGTTTGAATATACTTACTTGTTGGACGAGCACTCTAAGTCGTGCAAGCAAGGCCAAGACCATAGTGGAAAATCCTGTAAAAAACGATTTGGCAAGCAATAGGGATATCTGGCTGCAAGATTGTCAAAGGAAACTATTTATTTCGCTACATCCATTACGAAATAAAGAGAAGTTACAAATTTGTAAAACTTGTTATTCTAAGGCAGATATGATACTAATAACACCCAGACATAAGGATACGTTGCCCCCTTGATAATAGGTTCAGCCATCTGCATAAGATGAAGATAGCGTTAGCCGCTCAGAGGTGAAAATTGATCATCATGTGACACTAAGCAATGCAAATTCAACTTAGTGTTTCAATGATATCTTTTCCAAAAATACTAATCAAAACAATTCATCTAAGAAACTGTGGAAATACAAAGACCAAAATTTGAACAACAAGCACATAAAAAAGTTGTTATAATTTACAAGCATAAGGTTAGACACCCATCCTGATCGTGCCAAAAGTTGGTATGCAACTGTGTTATCCAAAATTGGGAGTACATACAATAACAACTCCAATCACTCGATTAGTAGAAGTGATAGGGTTCGATATAATGACACAAATGCAGTCAGAAGTCCCACGTGAATCAACAAAGTATGCTTAATTAGTTACTTAGGCTTGTAATTTGGTTTTTGGAATCCATTTAACACATGGACCATTAACTAATAGCACTGGCTATGATATCTTCCTATAAGCTTGGAAAAGTCTAATGGAATCCATTTAACACATGGACCATTAACTAACAGCACGGGCTATAATATCTTCCTATAAGCTTGGAAAAGTCTAAAAGTATAGGAACAGAATAGTTACAGGAGAGTTCAGTTTCTAGCATAGAATTGTATCGAACATCATATCATGAATATATGTGGTATTAAGCTCTTTTGTCTTTTTTAGCTACAATGATTATTATACGAGCTTCAATTTTATTCTCAGATGAGCCTAAACTGTAACAAAAAGTGTAGGTTTATCTTCTCGTCAATAGGCTTAGCAACATCAACAACACTACATTTGAATTACTAATATCATACAGCACAACCAACTGAAAAAGGGAATAGTGCATGCCACGGTACCCATAGCACATGAGAAACTTCATCAAACAAGCATCTGCATAGTCATAGGGAAAAAAAAAAAAACAGTGATACACCAAAAGCACCTGTGACAGTATGCGGGCAACACCCAACAGTCGCTCCTGGCAGTTATGCTTCACATTAGGGCATTTTCTGTTTACTCTGTGAAGAGAAGAAAATTATGGCATTACAATAAGAAATAAATTATCAATATTAAAAATTATTTCAAGGACAATATAAACAATGCTTAGGGTAAAATGCACTGCAAGTTCCCAACCTTTTAGCCAAGTTCCATTTTGGCCTCTAAAAAGTTTAGAATTGGAGAGACAATACCCCAAACTTTTGAAAGTGAGACTTGAGTAGAAGTTCAGCGACTAACACTGAAACTTAAAAGTTTGAAGATGACAAAACTTAATTTATGAAATTAATTTCCTTCTTCATAAACCACAGCAAGTGATCGAGGTCATAAGACATCATTAGAACTAGTTAGACTCTCCACTACTTTGAAGTAGTGGGGAGCAGAACTCGTAATGTAACTAAAGGTTACATGAAAACCGATGATTCTAGAAAAAACTAGTAGAGTATTACTATTACATTACCGTTAAAAGAAAAAAAACATCACATATCAAAATCTACTGAACTAAATACAAGGGATATCAAAATCCAGAATTTCATGGACGAACATAGAAAGGCTTGATTTCGTTGAATCTTAACAAAAAGTGAAAAAAAATTACTCACCTTATCGGATGAAGGGCTTTTTGAGCTGGTTTCTTGCCACTTATGATGGGAAAGACTACATTCAAGATCTCCGGCAGGTTTGCCAACTGTACAAGCCTCAAATCCCTTCTCACCTGAATAGCAAAAACATCAAGATTACCCTCCTATTCTGAACCATACAAAGTAAGAATTCAAAAGAAGAGCAGGGGTTATCCCATGAAAAACCTTCAGGAGGAATTGAAAGTAAGAGCAGCGCCTGTGCTGGTTCTTGTTCTTATAGATGATCCGATCAAGGACCCCAGCCTCCGAATCGAGCTGCGAAAGGAGCGACCACATCCTCTCCTCTCCTGTATTTGAGCCATCCGATCCCATTGCTAGGAAATACAAACAATGGAATTCTTTTGATCCACAATAATCTTAAGCTCGCCAAGAATAAGCTTCCCTACATAAAATTAAACAACTCTTTAATATTTTACAGTAAATTGCATTGAGAAACCTAAAAATTGTCCGAAAGTAAAGCGAACAATTGACACCCCGAGCTTCAACAACATTACAAGTAAGGCCTTTCCGTCATCTATTGTTAAGTCGAGTGCCGGTGAAACTAACCTGACATGCATATTAGCTGAAGTTGAGTGAGCATGATGCTGGCATCGCGGCCATGTCTGCTTCGCTGTCACTCAACTTAATTAAAGATGATGAGTGAGAGGATTTAGTGCTTGGCTCTAAACTTAAGGTGACAGTCGATGCAATTGCTCAATAATTCACGTACTTTTATCTGTATATAGAAAATTAAGGTGGCGAATTGTTTTCTAGGAAAATAATATGTAATAAGAATCTGCAACCTAGATAATCTATGACGTCACATCAGCAGCAATAAAACTGATGCATTCTAAATTTTTTTCTTCCGAATGATGGAGTTACAACCTTAGTTAGTTAATTCGAATTCGACGAAAATTCGGCACGAATATAATACGGATAAAATTCGCATCCTAATTTTTAAATTTGTTGAAAAATACGGCTAAAAAACGGATTCGCCAATTATTCGAATATGTAATTTATACGGGTACTATACGTTCACCAATTAAAAATTCGAGATCAAAACTTCGACTATTAAATTAAAACTTTCTCCTCTAAATTTATACTATTAGCATAAATATTTATAATTTTTAAAAAATAAAAAAAAATAAAGAGCTGCAAAATAGGAAGAAAAAAAATATATAAATTTGACACTTCACATACAGATAATAGCAAATATTAACTTCACTCATCATAGTCATGGTCTCATGGAAAATATGAATTTGTAGTTTTGTACCAGATGAAGTGGGCGTGCGGCAGCGGAACGGCGGAACTCGAAACCGGATTGCGAGTGGTGCGCGGCCTCGTAGGGGTTTCCAAACTTCCGATGGTCGCGGGGGGTTCCGGTGGCGAGCGGCGCGCGGCGGGGGGGTGGTGGTTTTGAACTTCCGATGCTCGACCTCGCGGAGGATTCCGATGGCGAGTGGCGAGTGGTGCGCGGCCGGAGTGGTTCCGAACTTCCAACGCTCGGCCGGAAGGGGAAGGGATGGGGGCGGAGGCAGGGCCGAGGAAAAAATTTGAGCGGAAGTTTTTCTTTTTTTATTTTTCTTTTGTTTTCGGGTGGGCGACAGCCGACAGGGCGAGGCGATTTTCTTTTTCTTTTTCTTTTTTTTTTGGGGGGGCTTTTTTTGTAAATAGCCCCCTTATAAATTTTTTTTTTCAAATTGGCCCTATCAAAAATTTATTTGCAAATATGGTCCTGTCCCCGCCACACAAGCGCTACGTCAGCGCCACGCGGGCGGAACTGGGCCAGATGGGTAAGTTGAACACGGTGAACCATTTATCGTGATCAATACAAAGTTTTTGTATTGGACACGGTGAATGATTCACCGTGTCCAATACAAACTAGCTAAGATCGAAATATTTGTATTGGACACGGTGAACCATTCACCGTATCCAATACAAATAATTGGATACGGTGAATGATTCACCGTGTTTAATATAAATACCTCCAACTTAGCCATTGTTGGGGTATTTGTATTGGACACGGTGAACCATTCACCGTGTCCAATACAAAAATCTTATATTGGACACGGTGAATGATTCACCGTGTTCAACTTAAACACCCGGGCCCGCCCTACCAGTGTGGCGCTCACGTGGCGTTGGCGTGGCAGGGACAGGGCTATTTTTGTAAATAATTTTTGAACGGGGCTATATTTGTAAATAAAATTTGTCAAGTGGGCTATTTGCAAAAAAAAAAGCCTTTTTTTTGGTGTTTGAGCGCGCGTGCTGACTGCTGAGTGCGAGATGCGACGACAGATTGGGCGATAATGGGTAAGAAGATCCACCAAGCAATTGAGGTGCAACAGGAATGCAGCAAATGAGCCCAACCCAAGGCCCACACTCTCACCTGGACTTTGCCCACCGGGAAGATTCTATTATATTTTTTCCTTTTTCACAACATAGTCCACTACTTTCTGCTATTTTATACTTTAGTTCAACGTGAGGTAATATATATAGAGCAATTGGACATTAACGAAATGAATTAACCTCTAATCTTCTTCTCCAAATCTGATCCATCCAAGCCTCAGAGAATTCTCATCATCGACGGTTGCGATTCGTCCGTGTTGTTACATTAAATCCACCATAGTCATCTGAGCTTGTAAAATTATACAATTGATTATCTAAACCCAAATTTATACTTTTTTTTTTTCATCGATTAAAGTTTTAAATATTTGACAAAAAGCTAGAAAACAGCAAAAATGCACACTAATAATATAAATATAAATTTTTTTAAATGAAATATAAACTTTAAAATGCACACTAATAATGTAAATATAAATTTTTTTAACCGATTGTCCCTAGAGCAAGAGGCAAAGGGCTTGGTGGTTGGTACCCAAGACCTAAGTTTGAATCCTAGTTGATTCACATTTCTAGCTAAGTTTATCTCTAAATGAAATAAACGAAGCGAGTAGCGTGCTACCTATCTCTCAAAAAAAAAAAAAAAAAAAAACTTTTTTAATACCAAAAAATGATTTTCGAGGGCCTCTTAATAAAAGAGAGGTTCTACGCGGTTCTCTCTGTGTCCCAACCATAATAGGGGCATTTTCCAAAATAAGACATATTTTTTGCTTTTAACCTTTACCTCAACATTTGAGAATTTCTACTTATTAATTCCCCATTTTCCCTACTTTTTGTTTCCCACAAACAAAAAAAAAAAAAAAAAAAAAAAAAAAAGAAGAGGAGAAAATTTTGCCTGCTTGTCGTTTAGGTGGGTGTTGGTCTTTTTCCACCAGATGCTTTTGATTGCTTGGTTAAAAGAGAGAATATGGAGATGTGGAATTTAATCTTCAGATATAAGCTTGTTTAAGAATTGGATTCTCTTTTGATTTTTTCTTTTCTTTTTTAATTTCCTGTTGGATTCTGCCTCATCCCATTCATAGTCCTTTATCTCTATATCATATTCTTTGGTTTGAAACTTTGAATCAATTTTCTAATCATTTTTTGTTTATTTTTCCTTTTTTTAAAAATTGACATATCGTGCAACTTCTATTTATTTTGATTTAAATTATATATTTTCGACAGGTAAAATTAGCTAGTTTCTTTTTTTAAAAAATAAGATGTCTAATTTCATTAAAACCAAATTATCCGAATTTTAAAAAATGGAAGCTAATTAAAAAATGAAAGTAAAAAATTTAGGGGCTATTTTAATATGAACTGTAGTTGAGGGGGTCTCCATGCATGACCATTTTCCCTTTATATAATAGGGAACAAATGTTCTTAAGTTCAAGGAAAAGATATAGCAGGTGATATAGCCTCTGTAGTTGGGTGAAAGTTAAAAGAGTCATCAAACCCTGCTTTTTGGTTACTTCCTTATTTTGTTATTTTCATCTTTAATTATCTTTGTTGATTGATATTTAGAGAAATAAAGACCCCTTTTTTTAGCTTTATGAACTGCATTTTTATTTAACAACTGAAAAAAAAAAAACATGTTTCTTACAGTGTAGATGTTTTTTTTTTTTTTTTTTTTTTTAAATCCATGGTTTGGGATCAATTAAAGCAAACAAAAAGGAACAAGGATATGGAAAAGCCAGTGGAGTCTCTGCCTGATATATACCCTTTGACAGGTCTACAAATTGGGTGAGTTTTTCTTTTTAGTGCTCTCTTTTTTGTGCATGATAATTTGCTTTATTCAAACTGCATTTATGTTACATGTCAAAGGATTTAGGCTCTCCATATTTTATCTGCATTGCTTCATAATTTTTTAGTGCTTTAGATTAAGGCCCATTTTCAATTTTAAGCAACCTTAAAAGTTTCCAGGAATTAGAAACTGTTCCTCATAATTAGAGAAAGTTAAGATCATGTGTTTGATTTCTTAATTCTGAGAATTTGTAGTCCCTCTCATGTCAATTTCCTGTTTGTTTATATGCTTGCTGAGTAATTTTTAGAGAGAATACTTAATATTCTGAGAAAGATCTTATTGGCCTAATACAACCTTGATTTCTAGTGATTTATTAAGCTTTTTGATGAATTTTATTTTATATTTTTGTTGCTGCAGGGATATACAATCTTACGTGTCGCAAGCATTTTTGTACTTTGCTCCCCTTAGTAAAAAGCTTCTCATATTGGTCGATAATCGGCCGTGGCTCATGAACAAGCATTCTAGATCAGCAAGGTTATGGCAATTAATGGTGACCAAGGTCTACTTTTTCGATCTCTCTTTTTCAAAAAAAATTTAAGTGTTTTTATTTTTTTTTTCGCGTTCTTTCGCTCTTGAAATGATCATGGCTTATATTGCTTATTCGTTTGCAGTACAGGATGTCTCCTTTTATGAACTCCAGGACATTTGATCGGATCTCGGATGCGGAGAGCAACAGCATGATGAACGGCCGTGATCAGTCCATCGACGACCACTCCGCCAAGTCCCGCCGGTGGTTACGTGTTATTGATTCGAGAAAATGGCAGAAGAGGTATCTTCTCTCTGCTATGGATTTGAGCAAAGCACTTCATGGATTCCTCGTGTTTGAAGTGGCGTGGAAAGATGTTCACGGCATCAACTATCTTAATGAGCTTCAGGTGTATTCCTCATTCATTGTATCAACTAATTAGCTCTCCTCTTAGTTAGTGATTGTTGGAGTTTTTAACTGTCACAATATTAATCGATTTCTGAAATCCACTTATAGTTCATGAAATTTTGGTTGAACTAATACG
Source organism: Ananas comosus (assembly GCF_001540865.1). Lineage (NCBI taxonomy): Eukaryota > Viridiplantae > Streptophyta > Magnoliopsida > Poales > Bromeliaceae > Ananas > Ananas comosus. The sequence goes on along the minus strand of NC_033621.1, from coordinate 23,875,205 downwards.
TAAAATCTGAAAAATAAATTTTGCAATTTTAATTAACTCCACAAGAGTGGTAATATTCACCTTAAAGGAGCTATTTGTTGTCTTTTTAGTGATATATATACATTTTTACCAACCTAACTAACTTGTTACATTACTTTAGTCTACCAATTAGTGATCCATGGTGTTGTGAAAGTTTAATATGGTACTCGCAGGCCGACACATCTCTTGCTATAGAAGTGAGATACATGAAGAAGTGGGAGTTCTATAGTCCCGAGCAGGCCTCGACTTGTATATCGCTATGGTTCCTGGGCCGTTTATCTGAAACGCAAACACTCAAGAGCTATCTAAAAAAGTTGGCTGGTTTAGACCTTCATCTGTTAGATGCTCAATCCTTTTCTAAGGAGATCTCGAATCAAAAGTCGTCTCCTTTAGAAGCTGTATCTGAGGAAGAGTTCTTAGATGTCCAAGAATCACCAACTGGGGAATATGATGAACTCAACTCAATACAACCACATAAGAATGAAAACACCGTGAATAAGAATGTGAACGAGTTCAACCGTGACTTTCTTGGGTCAACCAGATATTTCGAGGAAAAGAAATCATCAATGAAGAATGAAATGGAGGAAACTTTTGTTTCATCGACTCAATATTCGGACATGCTGATACTACTCAAATTTAGCGATAGTTTATTGCCGTTCAAGCTAAGGCAAGTTATCATGTCCGACATTAGGCTTCTCACTTTGCTCGAGTCGGGACTTCCATCGTGGGTTATATTTTTCCAATCTTATCCTTTGTTCTGTCACTTCTATCGACCATGGATGCGACCATTAGCGAGAACTTTTTATATATTGATATCGTTAGCAACGGTCATTATTGGATTCTACGACTTGTATAAGAATGTACCATTACTAAAGGCAACCGCCGCTCGCCTTTGCGGTCCCTTTTTCGGTTGGATAGAAGGATGGGACATGGTTACAAGGATTCAATATCTTGGCACTATATTATTTCTCCGCAACATTAAAAAGAGTGTGAAGTGGTTTCTGTTGGCTTTTCACGCGGTAAAAACGATATTTGTTTCGATCGCTGAACCATTAGCAGCACCATTCTCTGAAATAATGGAATTTATATCTCCTTTGTGGAGTCTATGCGCTAACATGGGTGAACTACTATCTTCGACAGCAGAATCTTTGATGGATTCAGTGTACACTTTGTTCGTCGACTTCACTGAGGTTTTGTTGTCACCGTTTGAGCTCCTGTATTCCTATTTTTGGACCACAGGTACTCTATTTGCTAATAATTTTGGAATTGAAACAAGAGTTGATTACAATGTATTCCTATTTTTAACTTTTGCCTGTTATATCTGCAGCAACTTCATGTTACCCATTGCTCAACTCTTTGTGGGAATTATGCCTAATTCCAGTAAGATGTGTTCTTACATTGGCGAATTACATGGGTTCTTTGTTGTCCAACTCATACAACTTACTAAAAGATATTTGGGAGACTATTTGTAGCATCTTCGAGCTCACACATATGTCGGAGACAGAGCAGAGTACATTCGACATTTCGGTCTTACAGGAGCTTTGGAATGATCTCTTCTCGCAAGTTTGTTAATCTGATCTTTTACGCAATTTGCATACTAACCTGTTTTTCCGTTTACTCAAAACTGACCCCTTAAGAATTTTAGGTTTTTCGAGCCGTTCGAAGCATATTGAATGGCCTATTAGCATTCTTCATGTCCTGCAACCGACACAGGCTAAGGTGAGAGAAATTCATGTCGCGTTAGGCAATATCCAAGAATTGCTTAGTGTGGATTATATGTTCTTTAGATTGTTTAAACAATGTTTATCTTGTAATGAGATGAACTCGAAAGCCGTTACGCAGAGAACTAATCTAAATTGATAATCTTCGAGTTAGTTTATCATTAGGTGAATGATTCTGTACTTTTGATTCATTTTACCTAAATTGAGAGAGAGAAACATGTTGCTACGACGACGTACAATTGATTGTCTCAAGAAAAAGAGACAATCAAAAGTATTATCGTAATCTTATGTTACAACCTAAATTTATCGCACGACTCAAGATTCAAGTTTCCTCGGTGCAGCATTTACAATCATATTCAAGCAACGGTGCAGCGCCTGTTCCGAGTTGGCCGCGCGGCTCCTCATATGTGCCACTGTCAGAAAAAACTTCAATCAGAGCATCAAAATGATCATCATCAGGTAATTGGCCGAAGCGATTTGAAAAAAAAAGGAGAAGTTTTGTTCATCATGCACCACTCTTTCTGATAAACATGAATTTCGCATTTCAGGAGGAGTACATGGAATGCGATTGCTGCAAGTGAAATTAGCACGGAAATTCTGCATTAATCTGTACAAAAAGTGAGTATTAATATAGAGACTTAATCGATAAATTGTACAACATCTGTAGATTCATTTTGTATGTAGAATGAGAAAGAAGAGAGGAGGAAATCGACCGTTACTCACTGTGCTGTGTAATAGTTTGTAGTTATTATAAATTTTGGAGATTTTATGGCTTTTTAATAAAGCTATTTTAAATTTTAGATGTCGCCATTTTTTGGATGTTATATAAAGGTACATTTGCATGTATACACTCTTCAAAACTATGAATGTGATAAATGGAAACTTTTAATTCTTTTTATAATAGTAAATAATAAATAATTAATAAAGAGCAGTAAATTAAGCAGAAGCACGTGGGTCACGTGACAAGCACCCCACCCTTTAATGCACTCCCCGAAGTTAAAAGCGGGGCACGTTCTTACTGCGTGGGGTTGCGGGGCCCACTATTCCCATCACTCATAACGGATGATTCCTATCCTCAAAACACGCGCATACAAAGTTCTACGCGGGCGAGTTATTAGCCGTCCATTTCGCTTCATCCAGGCGATCGCGGCCGCACACCTTACGGAACTGCATAGCGGTATCTACGCGGCGCCTTCGCAGGAAAAGCGGGCGTAGGTTTCGGCCACGCGCGCATAATGATGTTGTGCGGGAGTTTGCCTCGGGTAGACCGGATCTATTCAGACCGGTTGGGTCCTCCGGTCGAGTCGAACCGGTTCGCTTGGACCTTCAACAAATTTAATAGTTTAAATTGTTTTGTGATAATAAACTCGACTAATTATTAAGTTTAATAACATTTTAAATTTTAATCACTAGAATAACGCAAAGAAAAAATATCAAAATTTTTTAAAATTTCTAAGAAAACAAAATACTCTTAAAATTTATAAATTTTTTCGTGTCTATTCTTTTGAATATTCTAAAATTAAATCATAAAATTAAAATTTTAAAGTTAATTTCAATCATGAGGTCTCAAAATTAGAACCTAGAACAACGCATAAAAAACCGGGCCCGGTCCAAGCGCGCAACTTGGACCGTAAACTGAACCGGAGTTTGGTCCGGTATTCGGGGCCCATCTCGTACTTTGTCTCATTATGTTTCCTACAATTAAACGGAAATTACAAAAAAGCCCATAGATTTCTATTCAATTTACATCAAAGCCCCTTCATGCTTAGCGAATGAGCCTCCTCTGTAGTGGCATTACCGTTATTTGTGCCTTTAATTGGACCTATCATATCAATAAGTAAGCTCATTTTAGAAGGTGGTGAACTGGTGATTAGTGATTAATTAAATTAATTAATTAGCTTTCACTCTTCCACATCTATTATTTTTTAGGGGCAATTGCCTATATACCCCTGAAAAGTTCCCCATTTTCTTATTTACCCCTCTTAGAAGGCTAATATTGAAAATACCCTTCTTATGTTCCAAGTTTTTCTAAAATACCCCTAGAGTTAAGTTCCGTTAGTGAGCTGCCGTTAGCTCTGAAAATTACCATTTTGCCCATTCCAATATACTCTTGTACCGTAACAAACTTTTCTTATATACCCTTCATATAGCAAATACTTTTCTTATTTACCCTTCAGCCGGATCCGAAGCAGAAGGCGTGTAGGGGTCCGATGGAGCTGCGGCCCTCTTGCTCCTGGCGCCGGCCAAGGCAGCGGATGAGGAGAAGGACGACGAGAGTGGCGAGAGATGGGATCGTCGCTGCGGCCCTCTTGCTCCCGGCGCCGGCCAAGGCGGCGGAGGAAGAGGACGACGGCGACGACGAGAGCAGCGGCGGAGGAGGACAACGAGAGCGACGAGATGGGTGGTGTTGGAGGTGGAGGTGTGGGAGGTGGTGGTGGTCTGGGAGGAGATGAGGCGAGGAGGTGAGGTAGAGGCGGAGGAGCCGGCCGGTGGTGGCGGAGGAGTCGGCCGGTGGTGGCGACAAAATTGGGGAAGAAAGAGAGGATAATCTTAGGGATTACTATAATAAAGTAGGGGCAAAATAGGTATTTTGTTCAGGTTTTAACTCTAGTATAGATTTAACCCATGTTTAACCCGAGTTAAGCTAACAGGGGATAAATGCGGGGGTATTTTGGAATAACGGTGGAACGTATGAGGGACATTTTAGAAAGAAAAAAAAAGTAGGGATAGATCGGATATTTCCGAACGCATGAAGGGTATATAGGCAATTATCCCTATTTTTTAATGCTAATTCTCATTATTTTATTATTGTTTATTACTTACTATATTTTCTCATCTCTCTCTAGTCCACAACTCCACATAGAAGACAGACTAGAGAGAGAGAGAGAGGAGAGAGAGAAAAGGGGTGTTGTAGCAGGAACTCTCTTTCTCTCTTCTTTTAGTTTTTAAGATTTTTTTTTGGATTTTTTGTATTATTTTTTCCATCAAATCCATTGTTGGATTTGGTCTATTTGGGCTGTGGTAGTATTGGGAAGAAGAAGAAGAAGAGGGAGTTGTAGGAAATGGATTGCGATGAGAACAATGGTGATCACAAGTGCGTTTTTTGTTTTTTCTCTTATTACTAATATCTTTGTTATCTTTTTCATGTGGTTATTCGTGTTTTTGATTGAGTGAATCATTTGTGATGTTGATGGGTATGTTTATGTCCATTTTTTATAGTATTTATGCATTTTCTAGTTGTTTTTGTCCTCAAATTTCCTTTTTTTTTTTTCTAGTGTTTACTATGCTGCATTGGCCATTGATCTCTCAATTTCATGTGCTATTTATTGCAATGTGCTACATGTTCTTTTACTAAATCACATCTGCAATGCATATTTTTGGCAATGCAATGGACTTTTTTTGATTTGTGGTCCATTTTTGGCGGTGATCTTATTGTTGTTGCAATGCTGAGTGTGTAACAGTGAGATGTGGGAATGGCGCGGTACAGAGTTCGATTTGCAGAGAGATCCATTGAATGGTTCGATTCTTCAACAATCCCTCCTCATCAAAATCCTATTTTAAGATTTAAAAAGCAAATGCCGTGGTCTTCTTATAGCTGTTCATTGATTGTACTAACAGATACATCTCACTGCTTTTGGGGTGAAGTTAATGAAGATGCAAATGATCTTTTTTACATGTTCAATGATCAAACTCCCATAAAGGATTGTACAGATTTTGATTACCAAGTTTCAGATGCAGGGGGAGGTGTGTTTTTTTTTTTTTTTTTTTTTTCCCAATCTAAGCATATTTAGAATCGTTTTAATTTGCGATTACATTTAACTTTGAATAACTAGGGCTGTTAGGATGCAGGTATTAGCAACAAAGAGTTGGAGTGCGGAGAGGCTTCGCAATTTAAACGAAGGCGCATGCTGCAATTTACTGCTGAAAACAATGAGGTTGTCATATTACATTGAACTAATAATTGTAATGTTGCCTAGAACTCTACATTTTGTTTGTTTTGAATGTTTTCTTTTATTATTGGTACTTAATTAGACGATGGATTGCTCAATGATGGGAGAGGGGCTTATGCAGACTGTAGAATGGAATTCAGGTTGGAACACAGAGGTTGCAGGTTACTTTCCTTTTGCTTTTTCACTTTTTGAATGGTCTAAATCCTTGTCTCTCTATCTCTTTTCTAATTCTGAAGTATATTATAGGTGATAAGTACGCTTTAAGTTGTGAAGGGCTGGATCAATCATCAGAAGGATGGTTTGCGAAATGCTTAAATGAAAGTGAAGCAAACTGCTGCTCTGAAGAAATGTCTGCATTTCTTTTCTGAAATCATTTTAACTTCTGAGCATATGTATGTGGTTATCATTTACACATCTAAATGTTATTCTGTCGCCATCTGCAGGAACAATTCTATGGCCCCAATTGACCAAGTTGATGTTTCTGGTAAATCTGATTTCTTAATTTTGCTCTTTATTTTTGTTATATTGAGCCTGTGGTTGTGGAAGTTATAGTTACATGATAACATAAAACCTCATTTGTCTATTTAGAATTCCACAAAGTTTCACCTGAAATTGAAGCTGATGGGGCACAGGAGAACTCTATTCCGGTTCGTCCAAGAGTTTTCAAGGGTATTTCTCACATTTCAGCCTGTTAATCAGAGGTAAATTGCACCAGGGGTCCTCAATCTTTTAGGTTAATTCAGTTTGGCCCCCAGCCTGTCGACTAACTTTGTGCTTTTGTACAATGCAATTGGAGAATAATTTCCGTGTAATCATCATCCAATATGCCACTAGCGGCTTTCGGGCTTCTTACGTGGTGATTATGTGGGCATCTTCATCCAATATAATTGAAAAACTTGATGACCATGGTAAGATTGGACCGAATTGTAGCAGTTCAAACTTCAAAGTGTGGGGGCTGAACCAAAAACTTCTAAAAAAGTTGGGGTCCTTTTATTGAATCATTCATCTGTCTCTTTTGTTTCTTGAAGAAGTTTGGGGCCTCTTGGTGCAATTCGAACTGTTATTTTAACATCTCTCTTCCATTTCTTACGAATCACCTCTTGAGTAAACTATATACACCTTTTTCAATCAATTACTTCAGGCAGGAAATCTTTCATTGAAGCGCCAACAAAGTTAACCACATCAATTGCCTATCCTTTTGCGCTGATAAAACCATGCGGAGTTCATGGTGATGTCACTTTGAACGACATAAATCAGTGGATTCACAATCCACCATCGTCCAAATTCAAGAACAAAAAGGACGAAGAATCGAATTCGTATCCCACCTCGGCTTTTTCCGGGAAGCCTGTGGTGGTCAAAACTAAGATCCGCACTGATGGCGGAAAAGGCAGCATTACAATTATGAGGACAAGAGGTTGACTAATATAATATTATTTTCCTCTTTTTTTTTTGCAAATAGCGGATGATCTGACCCTTCAAGATGAATTTAATATTTTTGTTGGTTTTGAATCCTTGTATTTGTTGAACCTTTATTGGGCTTATTTTGTCATGTCTACAAGAGCAAGTTTAGCACTATGCAATTGTTGAATCTTTCCGTGATGTTGAGAGAACTTTAACATCTGAACTCTTTTGCGCCCCGAGGTTCTGTGCTTCTAGGATTTGCAGCACATTTTCTTTGGCATGGAATAGTATGTAATCTTATTGTTTATGTGATATATGATACATTTTCATGCTCAATGACTGATTAATTATATGATATTTATGCCGCTGAAGTAAGAATGAGATGAAGTTGGTTGGGTTAATCTCATATTGCTAAATCCCTTTTGTTCGACAAAGCTTAAACTTAAATCTCTTTCCGCATTTTCAGTCGCTTCAGTGTATACTACTGTTCCTCACTAATCCCCTTCTAGATCCAGGAATGATAATGTAAGTTCTTTATGTCACTTAGCAGCATTTAAATTGTTCTCGTGGATAAACAGTTAAAGTAAAATTTCTTCTGATTGACATGAAGTTAATTTTAAGATTTACTTCTGTAGCTGTGAGATGCATGATGATTCTTATAAGCTGATCAAACAAAATGTGGGCCAAGAGCACAATTATACTGCCTGAGGATCAGGTGATAAGGTCTTATTGGTTTCCTATTACTTCAAATTGAAAATAGTGTTCTGTTTTTTTTTTCGCTCCTTTCTATTATTGTAGTTGTTGTCTAGCTTTGTTTTTCTAAGGCTACTGGAAACATCTTGTTACGTGTTATCGAAATCGCGCTTAAGTTTTCCGTGCTATCATTGGAATGTATTGCTTCATCATCAGTTAAAATAGTCACAGTATAAATAAACAAGCTATAGAATGTAGTTTAATGAGTTTGCCTCTGGTGATTTGATCAACATTTTTATGGTTGAGTTGGTAATCTATGTCTGCTGATGCGATTTTGTGGAGTATCTCGGATTCATTTTAGTTTTCATTTGTTTAATTCTCCTGCAACCTATTACTTCTAATTGTTTTTGTTCGAGGGTTTATTTATGTGTTTAATTTGAAGTTGGCCATTATTACACATTATTATGTAGGGAGAGGGGACATTTTATTCAGCCAATGTCTGGTTTGTTAGGAATTTTATTAAATTTAATGACGATTTTATTAAATTTTAAGAGCTTCGTCAAGTTTTAAACTGATAGGAGCATTAATTCCAATATTGATTAATTGACATGTGAGAGTTTATAAAGCTGTTGTTTTGATATAGTGGAAATAACTGAAATTAAAAGTAATTGAAAGTTAAAGAAAGTATAAATTATAAATAAAAAAAAAATGCAGTGAGAGATCTGCATCAAAATGTGCTACAAGAACTTCAACACTATACATTTTTTACTTCAAAACGAAAAAAAAGAGAGAGTATAAATTACAATTCATGATGGATCCTCGCCCTACAAGTATATGACTTACAACTTACTTTTCGACTCATCAAATCATACAAATCATAAAATATCTCACCATATTGTATTCTGATAGATCTATAAAAGACGTTTAAATAAAGACTAAATTACAAAAAATCTTCTGTCAATACCCATTTTTTTTATTTTTCCTCCTATCATTCAGAAATCTACACATATATTCACTTTGCCCCCGTCATCAGTATTCCGTTAGGATTCCGCTTATATCCTATTTTTTATACCCAAAATATTCCTGAAACTCTTATCCTTCCTCACCGATCTCCGCCGTGCCGTCTCGCTCTCGCCCACCCTTTTGTCCATGCCCATACACACGCCCTCGCCCACCCCTTTGTCCATGCCCATGCACACGCCCTCGCCCGCTTCTGCCGCCTCACCCTCGCTACCTCCCCGTCCACACCCAACCCGAATAAGATGAGGGACATTTTGATCATTTTATCACGGTGTACCCCTTGAATATTTTTTATTTTTTCAAGAGAGCGAAGTGTAGATTTTTGAATGACAAAGAAAAAAGTGAAAAACGAGTATTGTCATGAAAGTTTTCTGTAATTTAGCCTTAAATAAAATCATAAAAACCCTTTATAAAATCATCTTGAATTTGGTAGAAACATTTCTGATCGTAGTATGATAATACCCAGCAAAATAACTTTCGCGAATTGGACTCCCAATTATTAATCAAGAATGGTTGTTGGTTGAAATCAAGCTTGTGGATCCCCCAAAATGGCCGGTCACTCGACTCTCTCCTCATCATCATCATCTTCTTCCTCTGCTTCCTCAGGTACCTTCCTTCGCTGGTCGCTTTAGGAATCCTGAAACCTTATAGGCTTTCCTTTTATTTGACAAAAGAAAGAAAAAGAACAACCATTTTAGTCCTGTATAAGTTGTGTTAGGGAATTTGATATCAACAAACTCACATTTCTCACATGAGAAATATTTCACCAACACCAATTTTGACCATCAAAGTATCCTTCATACGAGGTGTGTAAGATATTTATATGAGATTTAGGAATAATTGGATATCTAGATAAGGTTGGTGCTTATGTGGATGATTAGGTGTAATTCTTAAAAAAAAAAAAAAAAAATCAAAACTTAAGGATGTTAATCAAAATTAATAGAGTTGCGATAGCCATTTCAAAGTGGCTTCTAGCCGAGGAGGTCACATGTGAAGCAAATATGTTTTGAACTTAGGATCCCGGATATCAACCATCAAGCTCTTAGCCACCTGCATCGGGTGCGGTTGGTTACAAAAAAGTTGTGAACTGTCTAAAAGACACAAAAAAAATGACACGAAAGTGCTGCTATTTAAACACTCCTTGCATCCCTACTCTGTTTTAGTGAGTTAACTTACAATGAACATCAGTAGCTAGCAGCAGAAATGGAGAAAATTTAGAAAGAAATAGCTGTCTGAGAGTCTGAGAAGTACCTGTTGAAAAGCCATGAAAATATAGACAGTTAAAGGTTCTTCAGCGATTTATACATCTCCAGCTGTAGCGTAAACTCCTTTATTGCAACCGTGGAAGTCTAACTTCGTCAATGAGGCTGGTAGGCCATTCTCTGGCAAGAAGTGGATCTTAGAGCAGTAGTGGATGGATAGCTTTTGAAGCGAAGTCAATCTATGCAACTCAGTTGGTAGCGAATTAAGTTCTTTACAAAATGAAAACTGTAGATGTTTAAGTGACTTAAACAACAGCAACAGTTCTCTGTCCTCTCCAACAAACATTTCTGGTTCATCAGGACTCCAAATTTCGAGTTCTCTGATGAAGGGTACCAGATTCCTTAAAGATTGCAGCTTCAGAAGGGTCGTCCTATCAATGCGCAAACCGATCTCCGCCCTCTGTATTTCATCGGTGAAGTCAAACATCGGTGGCTCAGAATCTGCAAGTTTGGGACAGTTGCGAATTCTGATATATTTGAGAGATGCAAGAACACCTAATCCTCCTAAAGAACTAAGCTCTTCACAACGCCAAATAAACAGCTTCTCAAGTGATTTGAGTTGACACATCACTTGCTCCGGCAGGGATGCTACGTGTGGACATCGAATTATTGTTAAATTGATGAGAGATTTAAGGTTCTGTAGGCAGCGAGGAAGTGACTGATCCAGATTACCACAGTCATCGAGAACAACCAATTCAATTGAGGGGGGTAAGATCAGTACTGTACGGCAGGTGAGCTTAGGACAAACGTCTATTGCCATTGACTTCAAAGAAACAAAATCCTTGAAGCTGTCAGGAGGAAGCAAAGTCAAATTTTTACACTTTTCGACTCTGAATTCCTCAAGGGATGGTAAGTAGTGTGGCATCAGCCACCCTTCAAGACTCGTCAGGTTGAAGCATCGCTTAATGTGTAACTTACGTAGCGAAGAACTCCTGTTGCTGCTATTGTCACCACCTCGCTGAGTTTTGCTTTCGTTGGTTGAATCTTGGCATTCATCCCACAATCTAGGAAGTGAATTCAGGCCCACATTTACTAGCACCAGTGACATAAGGGAAGGAGGGAGGCACGGTAATTCGGTAAGTTTGCTGCATTCTTCAATGTGGAGTTTACTTAAGCAGGTTAATGTTTGAGGTCGTAGCCAACTGGGAGATGTCGTGCCACCATAGTGTCTGATTTCCAGCTGTTTAAGCTTTTGACGTGGCTGAAGGCCTTCAAGCACCTCTATATCATGGTGAGAATTGCTTGTTCCCCGAGACCATTCTAAAATCAGTTCATCAAGGTACGGCTTATTGTCCAGCTCAGCTTCACAAGCATCTTCCTTGCTCTCTACATTTTCAAGCTTCTTAATATGCAAGCATCCATGAAGCTGTGTCATATGCTTTAGTTCTCCAATTTTGTGTTGATCATCCTTTCGGACTTCAAACTGAGGCAAATATTGAAGAGAAGTTAGCTTCCCTATCTCACTTATCTTGGAAACTGCTGTTTCTATAGGGTAAAGTTTCCGCAAGTTATGCAATCCAGTAAATCCTTGAGGAAAACACTCAAGCGGGCACTTCATTACGTTCAACACTTGCAGATTATTGAGGTGACACAGTGACGTGGGTAACGTTCTGATACTTGTACCAGATACATCAAGGTATCGGAGATGCTTTAAGTTGCTAATACTCTCAGGAAGCTTTGTTATCTTACAGAAGCTAAGTTTTAAACAACGGATATTTGCGAGCCTGCGGAACCAGCAATCAATTATAGAATCTAATCCACGCCGAAATTTAGAAAGTATTATAATCGAGCGCAGTTTGTCGTAGCTCGCTAACTCCATTAACTTCTTTTCTTCTATACTCGTACAGCATACCGACAAATGTCGAACAGTTTTAGGGATTCTTATTTGTCCTCTACCTTTATCTATCCTTGAACATTCGTCTACCGAAACAAATTGCGCTAGATCGTGTATCAAATCATGCATTACATAGTTTAGAGGATCCCTATGAGATTGCTGAAGGAAGCACCTGCTTGTTAAGTCGCGCAAGTACATGGTCGCTATATCTTCTAGTAGCATGTTTCCTTGAGGTATAACAAAGCCTTCTGCTACCCAAATACTAGTTAGATCACTTTTATTGAACTCATAATCTTTTGGGAATATCGAACAAAACGAGAAGCATCGCTTCAGATGCGGCAGAAGATACAGATAGCTCAATCGAAGGGCTGGAAGAATGTCGCCTTCCTTCTGCGGTAGTTCCCATAATTCACTGTTCAAGATCGTAGTCCAATGTCCGGCATCCATGTCCTCATTCAACAGGCCTCCTAAAGTTTTTGCAGCTAACGGAGATCCCTTCAACTTAGCAGCAATGTCTATTCCTATTTTTTCTAACCCCGGATAGTCTTCAGGGTTCTCACAGCGAAATGCGCATGACTTGAAGAAATCCCAATAAACATCACCTGATAAACCCTCCAGGAAGATGGGGTCCATTGTTCCTGCTATGTTGGCAACCTTCAAAGTCCGAGTCGTCACCAGGATCATACTTCCTACTTGCCCATGGCTCAAAGGCGCATAAAATTTTTGCCACTCCCTACTATTCTCATTCCACACATCATCAAGGACAAGCAAGAAGCGATGTGCCATCACTATCTCCTTTAGAGTCGCTTGAAGAGAACTTAAATTCATACGATCAGCCTCGTACCCCTTCCCAGCGTTATCTATGATCTCTTTACTTAAGCTGTTCACATCGAAGTTGTCAGAAACACAGACCCAAATTTTCAGGTCAAAGTGCTTCACCACCCTCTCATCATTGTAGACAACCTGTGCTAGAGTAGTCTTGCCGACCCCTCCGATGCCATAAATGGATAGAACAGACACATTTTCTTTCTTTCTTCTCTTAGCAGGGGCAGATACACTTTCATTGTCGTTTTCAATGTCACTCTGCCCGCATGGAACTCCCAACAACTTGATCACCTTCTCCCGTTCCTCGTCTCGACCATATACTATTGGTTCGTCGACTAAGGAGCCCATCTGTCAGTTCGTCGGCATACTATAATCGCCATGTAAACCGAGTTGGCCCATAAGTCCTTCTAAATCAGCAGCAATCGTATCCAAGTTTCCTTGGATAGTTCTCATGTTCTTCGCAGCACCGTTTATCAGATTACGTAAATAGTTAAGAGAATTATGAAAGAGTTTACTTGCCTGGCTTTGCTGGGCCTGGATCTTTTTCTGCTGATCCTGATAGTCGATGTCGTCGAGGAGGTCTTCTGCATCGTAAGCGGCATCCTTGAGCTGTGTGAGGTGCTGGGCAAGCCTTTCATCCTTGAAGCTCCATCGCTCAGCCCTGTCGATCAGGATCCGGCTCTTCCTCAGTGTCCTCTCCAGCCTCCCACGATCTTCACCGAAAGAGGAGCGCAGCCTGAACTCCTCCTCAGCAGCGGACACCGCAGCAGATTGGATTGCATCCATGATCGAATCCACTCAATTGAGGTGAGGTTGAGAACAAGAGCTCTCCTTCCTTTCTCTCGGTACGCAACGCGCACTCTTTCGGAGGAGATAGTGAAAGTTTCCTGGTAGTGGCAAATTTTCAAAGGGCTTTGGAAATTTGGGAATAAAGAGACAAAGAGAGAGGTTGAGAATCTCGGTACGCAACGCTCGCACTTTCGGAGGAGAATATGAATGTTTTAAGTCTCTGGTAGTGGAAATTTCCAAAGGGCTTTGAAAATTTGGTAACAAAGAGACAAAGAGAAGCTTCCTGGGAAGTGATCTAACGGTCTAACCTCAGAGTCCCTGACTATTCCTTTCGCCAATCAAGAGAGCTAAATAATTAAACTCTATCCTAAAGGAGAAAGCAAACAACGTCCCTCGTCGAGCCACGTCGTCATTTTCTCATATAAATTTTCTCTCTCTCACATGGCCTCTCTTTTCTTTTATATGGTCCGACATGGACTCTATATTCATAGATCATGTACTTACCTATTTTACATCCCCTCTCTCTTCTCTCTCTATATTTTTTTTCTATTCCAACACACGCACACATGGACTGACATGGCCTCTTGTCCTGACACTATAATAAAGGAGAAACCAAACGACGTCCTTCTGTCGAGTCACGTCGTCATTTTTTCATATGAATTTTCTCTCTCTCACATGACCTCTCTTCCCTTTCACACGGTCCGACATGGACTATATCTATAGGCCATGTACTTGCTTATTTTACATCCCCTCTCTCTTACTTCTCTCTCTACATTTCTTTCTATCCCAACACACGCACACATGGGCTCACATGGCCTCTTGTCCAGGGAGCATGTATTTGCTCTCCAATTAAAACTGTCATCTCTTCCCTCTCTCTTTCCTCTCTCTCTCTATATTTTTTTTCCTAACCCAAGACACGCACACGCAAACGAATTCAGGAAGAAAAAAAAAAAAAAAAAGAGGCTGGAGCAGTAACAGGGTGGTCAAGAGAAACAGAAAATTTGTTTGCTCTTTTTTTTTTCCCTCTTCTTTTCAAATTTTTTTACACTGTTTTTTGCATTGCCGGGTAGCTTAAATTTTATTTTCTTTCGGAGGAATTTTTTCGCTAAATTTGTTTTGATTTATGTAGCAAAAGACTTCATCGAAAAGTGGCACTCTGTCTTGCAGCCGTGTCGCCTGTTTTTTTAAATTTGAAGTTTTAGTTACTATAATTATTTTACGTTACTTTAACATTGCTGGGTGCTTACATTTTAATTTTTTCGGATGAAATTTTTCACTAAATTTGTTTTGATTTTGGTGAAGAAAAAGAGTTCGTTAAAAAACGGTGTTCCATCGTTAAGCCACATCGCCTGTTTTTTTTTCTAAATCTAAAGTTTTAGTAACTGTAAATATTTATATCGTGACTTTTAATTTTTTTGACACAGTTGACATTTTATTTTATTTTTTTCTCTTCTCTTCCTGCAGAATGTGAAGAGGCAAGTTTACATACTTTGGGAGTTTAGAAGTGCACCCAAATGAATATCCACCGTGAATTGTAGAGCGATCTTATTTAAAAAAAACTTTGAATTGACACAGCCGGTATGAAAATTGAATGTCATGTTTGCAATAGCCGTGACATACTTGAATTCGGAGATGAACTTAAATTCTAAAAACCAACATGATACACGCCGAGAACTGCTGACACTCTATAATAAAAGAGAAACCAAACGACATCCCTACGTTGAGCCACGTCGTTATTTTTTCATATGAGTTTTCTCTCTCTTACATGACCTCTCTTCCCTTTCACATGGTCCGACATGTACTCTATATCTACAAGCCATATACTTGCATATTTTTCATCCCCTCTCTCTTCGCTCTCTCTCTAGATTTCTTTCTATCCAATACACACGCACACATGCGCTCACATGGCCTCTTGTCCATGGGGCATGTATTTGCTCTTTAATTAAAACTGTCATCTCTCATTTCTCTCTTCCCTCTCTCTTTCTCTACATTTTTTTTCCTAACCAAAGATACGCGCACACAAAGGAATTCAGGAAGGAAAAAAAAAAAGAGAGTGGAGCAGTAACAGTATGGTCAACAGAAACAGAAAATTTATTTGCTCTCGTTTTTCCCCCTCTTCTTTCCTAATTATTTTACACTATTTTTTGCATTGCCGAGGTGCTTAAATTTTGTTTTCTTTCGGAGAATTTTTTCGCTAAATTTGTTTTGATTTTATGTAGCAAAAGACTTCATCGAAAAGCGGCACTCTGTCGTGAAGCCGCGTTGCCTGTTTTTTTTAAATTTGAAGTTTTAGTTACTCTAATTATTTTACGTTACTTTAACATCGCCGGGGTGCTTACATTTTAGTTTCTTCGGATGAAATTTTTTCACTAAATTTGTTTTGATTTTGGTGAAGAAAAAGAGTTCGTCGAAAAACGGTGTTCCATCGTTAAGCCACATCGCCTATTTTTTTTTCTAAATCTAAAGTTTTAGTTACTGTGAATATTTTATATTATGTCTTCTAATTTTTTTAACACAGTTGACATTTTATTTTTTTTTTCTTCTCTTCTCTTCCTGCAGAAATGTGAAGAGGCAGTTTACATACTCGGAGAGATTAGAAGCACACCCAAGTGAATATCCACCATGAATTATAGAGCGATCTTATCTAAAAAAAATTCTGGATCGACGTAGTTGGTATGGAAATTGAATGCCATGTTTGCAATAGCCGTGACATATTTGAATTCGGAGATGAACTTAAATTCTAAAAACCAACATGATACACGCCGAGAACTGCTGACACTCTATAATAAAGGAGAAACCAAACGACACCCCTATGTCAAGCCACGTCGTCATTTTTTTCATATGAGTTATCTTTCTCTCACATGGCCTCTCTTCCCTTTCACATGGTCCGACATGAACTCTATATCCATAGGCATGTACTTACCTATTTTAGATCCCCTCTCTCTTCCCTCTCTCTCTATACATTTCTTTCTATCCCAACACACACGCACATATGGGCTCACATGGCCTCTTGTCCAAGGGGCATGAATTTACTTTCCAATTAAAACTGTCATCTCTCCCCTCTCTCTTCCCTCTCTCTCTATATTTTTCCTAACCCAAGACACGCACATACAAAGAAATTCAGGAAAGAAAAAAAAAGAGTGGAGCAGTAACAGGATGGTCAAGAGAAACAGAAATTTTGTTTGCTCTCTTTTTTTTCCTCTCTTTCCTAATTATTATTTTACACTGTTTTTTGCATTGCCGAGCTGCTTAAATTTTATTTTCTTTCGGAGGAATTTTTTCGCTAAATTTGTTTTAATTTTATGTTGCAAAATACTTCATTGAAAAGCGACGTTCTGTCGTTAAGCCACGTCGCCTGTTTTTTTTAAATTTGAAATTTTAGTTACTCTAATTATTTTACGCTACTTTAACATTGCCAGGTTGCTTACATTTTAGTTACTCTAACCTGGAAAGCCCTCTGAATTGGTTTTGAATCCTTGTATTTGTTGAACCTTTACTGGGCTTATTTTGTCATGTCTACAAGAGCAAGTTTAGCACTATGCAATTGTTGAATCTTTCCGTGATGTTGAGAGAATTTTAACATCTGAACTCTTTTGCGGCCCGAGGTTCTGTGCTTCCAGGATTTGGAGCACATTTTCTTGGGCATGGAATAGTATGTAATCTTAACTTTTATGTGATATATGATACTTCTTCATGCTCAATGACTGATTAATTATATGATATTTATGCCGCTGAAGTAAGAATGAGATGAAGTTGGTTGGGTTAATCTCATATTGCTAAATCCCTTTGTTTGACAAAGCTCAAACTTAAGTGTATACTACTGTTCCTCACAAATCGCTTCTAGATCCAAGAATGATATTGTAGGTTCTTTATGCCCACTTAGCAGCATTTAAATTGTTCTCATGGATAAACAGTTAAGTAAAATTTCTTCTGATTGACATGAAGTTAATTTTAAGATTTACTTCTGTAGCTGTGAGATGCATGATGATTCTTATAAGCTGATCAAACAAAATGTGGGCCAAGAGCNTTTTTTTTTTTTTTTTTTTTTTTGCTCCTTTCTATTATTGTAGTTGTTGTCTAGCTCTGTGTTTCTAGGGCTACTGTAAACATCTTGTTAGGTGTTATCGAAATTGCGCTTAAGTTTTTCGTGCTATCATTGGAATGTATTGCTTCATCATCAATTGAAATAGTCAAGAGTATAAATAAACAAGCTACAGAATGTTTCTCTTGTCATTGGCAATTGGAAAGGTAGTTTAATGAGTTTGTCTCTGGTGATTTGATCAACATTTTTACGGTTGAGTTGGTAATCTATGTTTGCTGATGCGGTTTTGTCGAGTTTCTCGGATTCATTTTAGTTTTCATTTGTTTAATTCTCCTGCAACCTTTTACTTCTAATTGTTTTTGTTCGAGGGTTTATTTGTCACGCCCCAATCCCCGCCAATTTAGTCGGGTTCGGGTCACGTCAACAGACGCCGAACGGACAGAGTCTCCCCTGTCCACCCAAGGCTCTAACAGCATGTATAAATAAGCAATCAACAAGAGATTTGCATATATAATACAAGGCTTCCACGAGGGCAAGCAACAACGGAAGCGGAAGCTCTAAGCTATTGCATACAACCATACATACTACTTGATTGCATTAGCATCAAATAAAAGTACACTAGACTATTACATTTCATTCATGATTCCTTACATTTAGCCATTCACCAAATTACATAATGTTTTCCACTTTACAACTTGCTAAATCAACAAGAAGTTGATTACATACATACAAAAGGGAATGACTACAAAATATAAAATAGTCTCGGTGGCCGCTATCTACGGCGCTAAACCCTTGCCTCGGTCCTCCGCCGCCCCGCTCGTGCTAAGACCTGTAGGGTTAGTGGTGTGAGAATTAAACAAAGTTTCCAGTGGGCTCGGCATCCGACCTCGCCGACTTACCCACTAGGTCTATCCAGGCATAAGTATTTCAAGGAAAGAAAAGTAACCAATACTAATGCAACTAATACTATGCCTGCAAGAAATAAGTCAGCGGATATACATAATCAATGCGATAATGGAAATGCATGTATGCTCCAATCATAAATAAGCTTTGGCTCTTACCCAATCTTGCCGGTTAACTCTGTTAACCCTAATAACTCATAACCCAAATCCCGTCATAACAGGGGGCCTCAAACCACCCCTAGGGACCGTCGTAAGGGACCTCGCTCCCAAGGTGACTATTTCCGGAAACTCACCGCTTGAGGGGGAGCTACCGCCCTCAAGCCAAGACGTATCATGAGTATCGATCGAATCCCCAACTTGAGGATGCTTAGCCATTAGTTACTATGCCACTTTTTTTTTTTTGCTAGGTTCTCAACCCATTTGTTCATGTCACTCGCTAATCATTTTGTCCCAATATCACTATGGTTAAACCTATATTTAACACTTACTTGTCAATGCCAATCTATCTCTCTATTGTCAATGTCATAGTCATTTTCTATTGCCAAGACCAAGTCTCACAATCATGCAATCTCTCGGGTTCAACAGTACATGTCCATCATGGTCCCATATCTTTCTACTTTCCAATACATTTGAAGAAACATAATGAAACAACCAAAGTTCACATATAAATTAACCCTAATATGCATGAGTGACTATACAACCATATGTTCAAGAATAGAGAAATAGACATAGAAGGGAATCCAACGATTCCGGCGTGCACCCCCCACCTCTAATGATCGTGTGGGTGTAGAATGTGACGACTCCCGAACTTTACGAAAGCCGATTCCGCGCCCTACAACGAAAATAGCGCCATATTAGGCCCTTTTTGTACATGGACTATGCTCTAACATTTTCGTAATGTTAAACGGAGTTGTCCCACGCGTCTAGGGCACCCCCAATTAGGTTTCTACCGGGTTAATTCGTCCCCGAAAAATCCTAGGGCAAAAGCCCCAATTTCCAAGCCCTAACAATGTCATTTAGGATTCCCCTATGAATCGATCTCGACCCTAAGCAAACAATAGCTTAGGATCATCTAAGAAGCATCCTAGTAAGGTTTCTAGACCTTTAGAACTAACCCTAGGGCTCCTATGGTGAACCCTAGCCATCCACCATGAGAGCACTTGAGCTCTCATGGTTTCCATGGAGTTCAAGGTCTATAGAAGGCTCCCAAGGCTAAAAAACAACCCAAAACTCCAAATCTTAAGGATCAAAACCAAGCCCTAGACTCATTTATACCAAAAACTTACCTTAGCCCAAGCTCCTCCAAGTCCTTCTTGTAGGAGAGCTTGTAGAACCCACCAAAGCCTCCAAATCCACCTTCCCTTGCTTCTTCTTCTTCTTCTCCAAGCTCTAGTGCAAGAGTTCTAGAGAGAGAAAGAGAGAAAATGAGAGAGGAGGAGAGAAATGGCTGTGGGAGAGAGGGGTTGGGCCATATGTAGTGTTGTAACAATTGCACTTAAACCCCTCCACTTGTTTCCCATTGAACTGCCCAGACTGGGCATTTTTCGCCTTCGGGGACCGGTCTCCTCGACCAAGGACCGATTCCCGAACGATGGGTTTCAAGAACTTAGCCAAATTTTCGAGTTTTTCAACTGCTGCGCAGCGAAGGACCGATCTGCCCCCTCAGGGACCGGTCTCCCGAGGACCGGTCTCACCACCAGGGACCGGATGCCTCAGAATTCTTGGCAGGCTACGCGTACGGGGACCGGTCTCTCCTTCAGGGACCGGTCCCCGAGAGCTGAAAATCTGGGACTTAGCCAGATTTTCAGATTTGCTCTCTCGGGTCCCTTTAGCTTCATTTATGGACTCTAATGCACTTAGGGTCCAATCTAACTCGTTCCACTCCGCGTTCCGCTCGTTTTGACGGAACTCGGCACGGGTCACGAGGAACGTGGTATGTTACATTATTTATGTGTTTAATTTGAACTTGGCCACTATTACACATTATGTAGGGAGAGGGGACATTTTATTCAGCCAATGTCTGGTTTGTTAGGAATTTTATTAAATTTAATGACGATTTTATTAAATTTTAAAAGCTTTGTCGAGTTTTAAACTGATAGGAGCATTAATTCCAAAATTGATTAATTGACATGCGAGAGTTAATAAAACTCTTGTTTTGATATAGTGGAAATAACTGAAATTAAAAGTAATTGAAGTAATTGAAAGTTAAAGAAAATGTCAATTTAAAAAAAGAAAAAAGGAAAAAGAAAATGCAGAGAGATATCTGCATCAAAATGTGCTACAAGAATTACATTTTTCACTTCAAAAAAAAAAAAAAAAAAAAAAAAAAAAAAAAAAAAAAAAAAAAAAACTAGTATAAATTACAATTCATGACGGATCCTCGCCCTACAAATATACGGCTTGCAACTTACTTTTCGAGTCATCAAATCATACAAATCATAAAATGTCTTATCATATTGTATTCTGATAGAACTATAAGAGGTTTAATTAAAACCATCATAAAAACTCTTTATAAAATAATCGTGAATTTGGTAGAAACATTCCTGATCGTAATATGATAATACCCAGCAAAATTACTTTCACGAATTGGACTCCCAATTATTAATCAAAAATGGTTGTTGGTTGAAATCAAGCTTGTGGATCCCCCAAAATGGCCGGTCACTCGACTCTCTCCTCATCATCATCTTCTTCCTCTGCTTCCTCAGGTACCTTCCTTCGCTGGTCACTTTAGGAATCTGAAAACTTATAGGCTTTCCTTTTATTTGAAAAAAGAAAGAAAAAGAACAACCATTTGAGTTAGTCCTGTATAAGCTGTCTTAGGGAATTTGATATTAACAAACTCACATTTCTCACATGAGAAATAGTTCACCAACAACAATTTTGACCATCAAAATATCCTTCATACGAGATGTGTAAGATATTTATATGAGATTTAGGAATAATTGGATATCTAGATTAGGTTGGTGCTTATGTGGATGATTAGGTGTAATTCTTAAAAAAAAAAAAAAAAAAATCAAAACTTAAGGATGTTAATCAAAATTAATAGAGTTGCGATAGCCATTTCAAAGTGGCTTCTAGCCGAGGGGGTCACATGTGAAGCAAATATGTTTTGAACTTAGGATTCCGGATATCAACCATCAAGCTCTTAGCCACCTGCACCGGGTGCGGTTGGTTACTAAAAAGTTGTGAACTGTCTAAAAGACACAAAAAAACGACACGAAAGCGCTGCTATTTAAATACTCCTGCATCCCTACTCTGTTTTAGTGAGTTGACTTACAATGAACATCCGTAGCTAGCAGCATAAATGGAGAGAATTTAGAAAGAAATAGCTGTCTGAGAGTCTGAGAAGTACCTGTTGAAAAGCCATGAAAATCTAGACAGTTAAAGGTTCTTCAGCGATTTATACATCTTCAACTGTCGCGTGAACTCCTCATTGCAACCGTGGAAGTCTAACTTCGTCAATGAGGGGGGTAGGCCATTCTCTGGCAAGAAGTGGATCTTAGAGCAGTTTTGGATGGATAGCTTTTGAAGCGAAGTCAATCTATGCAACTCAGTCGGTAGCGAATTAAGTTTGTCACAATACGAAAATCGTAGATGTTTAAGTGACTTAAACCACCACAACAGTTCTCTGTCCTCTCCAACAAACATTTCTGGTTCTGAAGAACAGAACATCTCGAGTTCTCTAATGAAGGGTACCAGATTCCTCAAAGATTGCAACTTCAGAAGAGTTGTCCTATCAATGCACAAACAGATCTCCGCCCTCTGTACTTCATCGGTGAAGTCAAACATCGGTGGCTCAGAATCTGCAAGTTTGGGACAGTAGCGAATGCTGATATCTTTGAGAGATGCAAGAACACCTAATCCTCCTAAAGAGCTAAGCTCTTCACATTTCACAATAGACAGACTCTCAAGTGATTTGAGTTGACACATCACTTGCTCCGGCAGGGATGTTATGTATGGACTACGATGTATCACCAAACGGGTGAGAGATTTAAGGTTCTGTAGGCAGCCAGGAAGTGATCGATCCAAATCACCACAGTCACGGAGAACAACCTCATTAATTGAGGTGGGTAAGATCAGCTCCCTACAGCAGGTGAGCTTAGGACAAGCTATTATTTTCATTGTCTTCAAAGAAACAAAATCCTTGAAGTTGTCAGGAGGAAGCGAAGTCAAATTTTTGCAATATTCGACTCTGAATGCCTCAAGGGATGGCAAGTAGTGTGGCATCAGCCACCCGTCAAGATTCGTCAGGCTGAAGCATCGTGAAATGTGTAAGTTACATAGCGAAGAACTCCTGTTGCTGTGGCTGCTGCTGCTGCTGCTGCTGCTGCTGCTGCTGCTTTCGTTGGTTGAATCTTGGCGGTCATCCCACAATCTAGGAAGTGAATTCAGGCCAACATTTACTAGCACCAGTGACGTAAGGGAAGGAGGGAGGCACGGTAATTCGGTAAGTTTTCTGCATTCTTCAATGTGGAGTTTACTTAAGCAGGTTAATGTTTGAGGTCGTAGCCAACTGGGAGATGTCGTACCACCATAGTGTCTGATTTCCAGCTGTTTAAGCTTTTGGTGTGGCTGAAGGCCTTCAAGCACCTCCATATCATGGTGAGAATTGCTTGTTCTCCGAGACCATTCTAAAATCAGTTCATCAAGGTACGGCTTATTGTCCAGCTCAGCTTCACAAGCATCTTCCTTGCTCTCTACATTTTCAAGGTTCTTAATATGCAAGCATCCATGAAGCTGTGCCATATGCTTTAGTTCTCCAATTTTGTGTTGATCATCCTGTTGGACTTCAAACTGAGGCAAATATTGAAGAGAAGTTAGCTTCCCAATCTCACTTATCTTGGAAATTATAGCTTCTCTAGGGTAAAGTTTCCGCAAGTTTTGAAGTCTAGTAAATCCTTGAGGAAAACACCCAAGCCGGCACTTCGTTACGTTCAACACTTGCAGATTGTTGAGGTAACACAATGAATTGGGTAAAGATCTGATACTTGTACCAGATACATCAAGGTATCGGAGATGATTTAAGTTGCTAATACTCTCAGGAAGCTCTGTTATCTTACAGAAGCTAAGTTTTAAACAACGGATATTTGCGAGCCCGCGGAACCAGCAATCAATTACAGAATCTAATCCACGCCGAAATTTAGAAAGTATTATAATCGAGCGCAGTTTGTCGTAGCTCGCTAACTCCATTAACTTCTTTTCTTCTAAACTTGTACAGCATATCGACAAATGTCGAACAGTTTTAGGGATTCTAATTTGTCCTCTACCTTTATCTATCCTTGAACATTCATCTACCGAAACAAATTGCGCTAGATCGTGTATCAAATCATGCATTACACAGTTTAGAGGATCCCTATGAGATTGCTGAAGGAAGCACCTGCTTGTTAAGTCGCGCAAGTACATGGTCGCTATGTCTTCTAGTAGCATGTTTCCTTGAGGTATAACAAAGCCCTCTGCTACCCAAATACTAGTTAGATCACTTTTATCGAACTCATAATCTTTTGGGAATATTGAACAAAATGAGAAGCATCGCTTCAGATGTGGCAGAAGATACAAATAGCTCAATCGAAGGGCCGGAAGAATGTCGCCTTCCTTCTGCGGTAGTTCCCATAATTCACTGTTCAAAATCGTAGTCCAATGTTCGGCACCCATGTCCTCATTCAACAGGCCTCCCAGAGTTTTTGCAGCTAATGGAGATCCCTTCAACTTAGCAGCAATGTCTATTCCTATTTTTTCTAACTCCGGATAGTCTTCAGGGTTCTCACAGCGAAATGCGCATGACTTGAAGAAATCCCAATAAACATTACCTGATAAACCCTCCAGGAAGATGGGGTCCATTGTTCCTGCTATGTTGGCAACCTTCAAAGTCCGAGTTGTCACCAGGATCATACTTCCTTCTTGCCCATAGCTCAAAGGCGCATAAAATTTTTGCCACTCCCTACTATCCTCATTCCACACATCATCAAGGATAAGCAAGAAGCAATGTGCCATCACTATCTTCTTTAGAGTCTCTTGAAGAGAACTTAAATTCATATGATCAGTCTCATACCCCTTCCCAGCATTATCTATGATCTCTTTACTTAAGCTGTTCACATCGAAGTTGTCAGAAACACAAATCCAAATTTTCAGGTTAAAGTCCTTCACCACCCTCTCATCATTGTAGACAACCTGTGCTAGAGTAGTCTTGCCGACCCCTCCCATGCCATAAATGGAAAGAACAGACACATTTTCTTTCTTTCTTCTCTTAGTAGGGACAGATACACTTACGCTGTCATTTTCATTATTGCTTTGCCCGCGTGGAACGCCCAACAACTCGATCACCTTCTCCCGTTCCTCGTCTCGACCATACACTATTGGTTCGTTGACTAAGCAGCCCATCTGTCGGTTCGCCGGCATACTATAATCGCCATGTAAACCGAGTTGGCCCATAAGTCCTTCTAAATCAGCAGCAATCGTATCCAACCTCCTGTGGATAGTTTTCATGGTCTTTGCAGCACCGTTCATCAGATTACGTAAATAGTTAAGAGAATTATGAAGGAATTGACTTGCCTGGCTTTGCTGGGCCTGGATCTTTTTCTGCTGATCCTGATAGTCGATGTCGTTGAGGAAGTCTTCTGCATCGTAAGCGGCATCCTTGAGCTGTGTGAGGTGCTGGGCAAGCCTTGCATCCTTGAAGCTCCATCGCTCAGCCCTGTCGATCAGGATCCGGCTCTTCGTCAGTGTCGTCTCCAGCCTCCGACAATCTTCGCTGAAAGAGGAGAGCAGCCTGAGCCTGACCTCCTCCTCAGCAGCGGACACCGCAGCAGATGGGATTGCATCCATGATCGAATCCACTCAATTGAGGTTGAGAACAAGAGCTCTTCTTTTTCGGTACACAAACGTGCACTCTCTCGGAAGAGATGATGAAAGTTTTAATCTCTGCGACGCAACTGTAATGCAGGTGTTTCTGGGGGAAGCAATTTGTGGTGCAGGTGGTTCCTGGGAAATGATCTAACCATTACTTATTTGCGCTAATTTATTCATCTCACAGCCATTGACAACTACTTTTGCCAATCAAGAGAGCTAAAGAATTTCATTAAAAATAGGCCATATGGTGATCTAACCTTGACTTCCGTCGGTTTTAGGTATTATTTTATTTACAACAACAATCTAATCCACAGCAGTTGGCTTCAGAAGAAGTTACCTCGAAAGTTCCTGCTAGCATGCTTACTATGAATGCTTCCTATACCTGTAGAGGAAATATAATTAATATGTAATCGAATAAATAAATTGCTTTATAACCTAAATAACAATTGATCAGCTGATGTGACATATCCAGGGCTATGGAAGCAGCAGAGTCCAAAAGGAAATATTTATTCCATCAGCAGCGCAAAAGAAGGGAATAGAATGTGTCAACTGTCGCGTGCTTCACGCGGCAGGACGAAGTCATGGGAAGCTACATGAGAGAAGAGACGCAAATGTGTCGAAACGGCAAATGAATTTTGGTAGTAAGACAGTGAAAACTGAAATCGTGAAGTATAATCATATTTAACACTATTATTTTGAAAATAACAGATTCATAATCACTTAGGTCGAGAACTCAAAAGATTCAATTCAGAACTTAAGACACCTCAATGCAAGCAACAAAATTGTAGATGCCATTCTAAATTTTATAATTTCACATCAAATAAGCATATAAGAGGCACAACCTTTAAACATTTACAATAATCCAAAACAGCAAACCTGTCAAAGGAGATTCATTAATACTAAATGCTGGCAATTTAATTCAGTTACTCTTGTGGTCTTTGATTTCAATTACAGCTTCCTTTCCAATTTCTGAACAAGAATCAAAAGAACCAAATTGTAATTGAAACTTAGCAACTGCTATTCTTCTTCGGGGAAACAATTAGACACACCCTTTAGATTAAAATCCCATTTTCAAAGAAACAATTAATTTTTTTTTTTTTTTGAGTAAACAGGGATTTACCCTATTTGTGTTACAAGTTAAAAGTTACAAGTAAAAGCTGCGCGAGGAAACACAGAAAGATACAAGTAAAAGCTGCGCGAAAGTGTCGAAAGGACCACATGGAAATTCGCCCCACAGGGAAGTTCGCCCTTTTATGTAATCATACTCCTAGCGCATGTTGCCAAAGATTCATTGTGTTAGCCACTCGCATTCCTGTTTCGTCGCTTCGAGTAAGCTGTCCGCTGAATATTCGATTGTTTCTCTCCTTCCACAGTTCCCAGCAAGCTGTCGAGAAGCATAGATCGAACAATTTTTTCCCCCGGCCCCTCAC
Source organism: Ananas comosus (assembly GCF_001540865.1). Classification (NCBI taxonomy): domain Eukaryota; kingdom Viridiplantae; phylum Streptophyta; class Magnoliopsida; order Poales; family Bromeliaceae; genus Ananas; species Ananas comosus. The sequence goes on along the minus strand of NC_033621.1, from coordinate 23,848,472 downwards.
AGTGTTTCGAGCACGATTCCATCTCTCTAATAAGTCCCCTGGATGTGTCAGCAACAAGCGTCGAGTTGTCGGAGCGGATTGCAGCAGGAGGTTCCAAACAGCCTTTGCATAATTGCAAGAGAAAAGGATGTGTTCTAAGTTCTCCCCGTTGATCGAACAGAGAACGCAAATCGAAGGACCATGCCAGCCCCTTTTGGATAGTGTGTCGGCTGTGAGGATTTTGTTTCTCGCGGCGAGCCAGATAAAAACTTTAACTCTCAAAGGGATCTTGAGGCTCCAGAGGAAAGGGATGCCGTAAACAGTCCTGCCATCGAAGATAAGCAAGTTGTAAGCTCGACGTACCTCAAACCGGCCATCGTCATTCCAGCGCCAAACGGTTGAATCGTTAGCATTCGATAGGAGAGTGCTCTGGATCAGCATTGTGAGTTGTGGGAGCTCTTCCATTTGTTCTCGCAGGAGTGCCGCAGGTTGGAAGGCTAGTGTGATGTTTTGAGCAAAACGTCGCATCCAGGTGGCAACCGAGAGATGTTTATGGGCTGAAATTGCATAGAGATTAGGGAATTGATTTCGCAGTGAGAACTCACCGGACCACCTCGCATTCCAGAAGGAGGTAGTCTGTCCATTGCCCAGTGACACACAAGTGGACACATGAAAGGGAGGCGCGGTGTTGAGTATTCCTTTCCAGATTTGGCAACATCTAATGGTCAAGTTACCTCCAATCGACAGTTGTCGAAGCTTATAATGCTTTTGCTTGAGTAGCCTGACCCAAGGAAGGTCTTGGGAGTTGTAAAAATTCCATAATCCCTTCATGAGTAAGGCCGAGTTCATCGCATAAAGGTTTCGGACTCCCAATCCGCCCGCATGTTTCGGGCGGCATACATGTTCCCATTTGACTAGGCAGTGGAAGCCATTATGCAGTTTTTGCCCCCTCCAAAAAAAATGGCATCGTATTTTGTCCATGGACTTTATCACCCAGGCCGGCATTTGAAACAGCGAACAAAAATATAATGGGGTGCTCGAGAGGACCGAATTTAGAAGCACTAGCCGACCTCCCCTTGAAAGTGTAAGCCCTTTCCATCCCGCCAAACAATTGTCAAGCCTCTCAATAAGCGGCATATAATCAGCTTTACGTAGTCTTTTAGGAGAGAGAGGTAAGCCCAAGTATGTTAGCGGAAAATCTTTCACCGAGCAGCCTATAGAATTAGCTAGGGATGCTGATTGGGAAGTAGATAGGTTGATTGAGGTGATAGAGCTTTTATTGAAATTGATTGAGAGTCCCGAGCATGCCGCAAACATGTCAAGTATGAACTTAGTAGTTGCAACTGACCTTATAGAGCCATCCAAAAAGATAATCAGATCATCCGCAAATTGGAGTGTGTGCAGTCTTTCGTTTCCGATCCCAAGATCTGGTAGTAGGCGTGTTGTCGTTGCCTTCTGGAGCAACCTGAACAAAACATCTATGCATAAGATAAAGAGTAGGGGAGAGAGCGGATCGCCTTGTCGCAGCCCCCTCTTGCACGTGAACCTTTTGCCCGGAGTGCCATTGAGAATCACGGCCGTGCTAGCTGTTTGAAGTAGGGCTTGGATCCAAGAGATCCAGCGTGGAGTAAATCCCCTTGCTTGTAGCAGGTCGAATAGGAAATGCCAATTTATTCGATCGAAGGCCCGTTCGAAGTCGATCTTCAACAAGGCTGCTCGGGCTTTGGCGGTATGTAGGTGGTGGATGAGTATATGGGCACAGTTGAAGTTGTCGAAAATATGTCGACCCTTGATGAAAGCAGCTTGGTAGGGGTTGATTAAATCATGTAGGAAGATTTGTAGTCTTGACGCTAGAACCTTCGAGATCAGTTTCGCCATGCTGTGTACTAGGCTTATAGGGCGGAAGTCGTTGGCGAATAAACTCTCCTTCTTCTTCGGAATAAGACACAACCACATCGTATTGATCAAATCCAGGTTAGCCGTGCCATTGTAGAAGCAGTTGAAAACACTCATAATGTCATCTTTGAGGAGGTTCCAAAATCGTTGGTAGAAAAGCATCGGTAGCCCATCGGGGCCTGGGGCCTTCTCAGGAGCACTAGAGAAAACAGCTCTCTTAACTTCAGGTAAAGTGAACGGGCTCTGAAGGCCAGAGAGATCAAAGGTTTCATCACAATAGGCGGCATGGAGGTCGATTTTGGCCGAAGGATCTTGTGTCACCCCCAGTTGGTTGTAAAAGAAGGAGAATAGGTGCTCCGCGATGGACTCGGGCGAGGAAAGTGTTGAAGTACCATTAGAGAGTTTGGAGATGTAGTTTTTGTTCCTACGAGCATTTGCCTTGAGATGAAAAAATTTGGTATTTGCGTCTCCAACCTTGAGCCAATGCACTCTGGACCTCTGCTTCCACTTGATCTCCTCCTGTAAGCACAGATCTTCGTATCTAGCCTTAAGCTTCGGTCTCAAGCTGCGCTCGAGGTTCGATAAGACCCTACCTTCTTCTGCTTTGTCGAGCCATTGGATCCAGAGAAGACAAAGTTTGGTTTGTTCCTTAGATGCTGAGGTGAGACCTACACTCCAAGAACGCAGAGCCGATTGAACGGAGGTGATTTTCTGTGAGAAGAGGCTTACCGGGTCGGAGTCCCGCTGAAACGAGTTTGAGTTCCATGCCGTGGCTACCACCTCGAAAACAGCCGGGTGTCGCAGCCAGTAGCTCTCAAATCTGAATAAATTTGCGTGAGGAATGAAAGTAAAGGCAGCAAGTACCAAAGGCGTGTGGTCAGATCGAGGTCGCGGGAGTGCTCGGAGAGTGGATCGGGGAAAAGCCAGGAGCCAGGAATTGGAGATAAAGGCGCGATCCAGACGCTCTAGAGTCGGGGCACCCCTACCATTGGACCAAGTAAAGGATTTATTGAGTAGGGGAAGGTCAAAGAAGAAACAATTAATAGAAGTCTCAATTTCTGAAACTTAACTTCATACATAAATGTAACAGTACTTTCCAACTGGACTAATGAATGAAGTATATTTGCATCTGTTTTTCGGAACGAAAAACAAAAGAAAGAAAAAAAAATTAAATATAATTTTATGTTGCGGTTCCTGGTGCCGTTTTCTCGACTACATTTTATGGCGAGAAAAACATCTAGTTCGATAGACTCGAAAGAATTAGAGATCGAGGATTCAATGCTTCCTGGGTACCTATAGATACCAGGTTAATTACTCCATTTTGTCACAATTTGGGCCGCCTCCGATTAAACTGATCAAAATCAAAATACCTGTTCTCTAGATAAGAACACTGCTGGAATATTATTTATTAGTAGTAAAGCACAAAGTAACAAACAAAGTTTGAAATATCAAGCTAAGCTGATATGCAGCTGAACACCACCCTCCTCTTTTCTTTTGTTCAGACAAATTGCACTTAAGCCCCTAAACCTTTGGCCTAACTCCATATAGATTTTTCAACAACTGGTGAGGATATATGGGGAAGCGACAAAGCAGAATCAACTGCGAGTTCAGCTGTTGAAAATTGGCGGCAGGGGCCAGTAAGATTGCAGTGAAAATGCTAGGGACTTGAATTCATTCATCCCGCTTTTTTTAAAATTTTTTTTTTGGAAAAAATAACTCGCTATTCGTTTTATTTATTAAAATATGAACTAGGATACAGGGGTGATGAGGTAATAAACCACAGTTGAGACGGAAAAAGAAAAAAACAAAAGAAAGTTTAACAAAATACAAAGTAACTACTTTACTGAGGTAAATTTCTTCCACAAGTTTTTCAGTTACCTAATCTTATTAGCCACCGGAAAAGAGTCCGCATTTATCTTATTTTTTACCTTCCAAATAATTCACTGGCAGACTATCAGTCCGCCAACGTCAGCGGCTGCGGCCGCGTCGGACACGGAATGATACGAGAAATCTGAGCCCCTCCTCTTTCCTCTCTCTTTCTTATTCTTCTTCCTCTTCTTCTCTCTGTGGAGAGTGTTTGGGCCAACAAAAGCCTAGACGGAGCCTGTTTTAGGCTGGACCCCTTTGGACCGAGACTAACATTTTGGAATGTTGCTCCATAACTTGGGGTCAAAATTCAGTATTCGACCTATATTCGTAACTTAATTCGCATTTGAGAACAAAAAAAAAAAATTGAATGCATATATGATTTCTTAAAAAAACTAACCGTATTTGATTGTTTTCACCCCTTAGACCGTCAGACGGGATGTAATATGAAGATAAAGTATTTTGCTATCGTATTTCTTATTTATTTTATTTTACTATAAATTTTATGTTAAAATATTAAATTTTATTAAATAAACAAAAATACAGGTATATAAAATTCGAACACTAATGTAAATCTTTTGTTATATTGTGTCTTAAAAAATCACATAGTGTAAGCATTCTAAAAATTGCTATTTATTGTCATCAGCGGCGGTTTGGTGATTTGATCAACATGGTTTAGTTGGAAATAAATTATATGGTTTCCTGATATTGGTTTCGTCGGGTATTTTTAAATTCATTTTAGTGTTCATGTGTTTAATTCTCCTGCAACCCATATTACTTCCCCGGGTGCTTCTTTGTATGTCGTAATTGGAGAAGAACATTAGAACATCTGTGATTATAAACATAAGCCATTTTTTGGCAGTGAGTACATCTCAAGCCACACACCAACAACGCAAGGCCAAAAGATTAAGTTTTTTTTATAAAAAAAAATCTAAAAGAGACGATGAATATAGTAAAAGATTTTGAATATGATTACCAATTTTATTTAAAATGGCAAAAAAAAAAACGTACATAAAAATTGCAAGCCCATTAAGACTCTATTAACAACAATGTCCTGGGCCATTCGACAGGCCCATTTAAGAGAGAAAAAATTGAAAATGCCCGGATTTTATTAGGCCACATTATGCCAAATTGGAGACTTTCATTTTACTCCTTTATCTGCTTATATATTAGTTTTATAAAGGAAGAGGACATTTCGAAACGTGACTACAATTTTATTTAATTGTCACCACTTCAACTGTAAATTTTTTTAATTTCATTATTTTTTTTTTAACACTTTACGAGGGATTAGTCCATCAATTGCAAGAAATTATAGTTTGATGACATGCAAATTCGCAGCAAATCATACAATAGTGGTACAACTTACTCTTCGACTAGCTAGCGTAATCACATAACTGATGCAATGATTTTTTACTTATTCCCGTTTAGATTCCGAATTCAACTTTAAACCAAATTCCTTTCATCAGCAAAACTCACCATCCCATCCCTCTGCAGAAGATACCGCAAGTTTACGCCGTACACGAACTCACCAGATGAAACTGCAAGCAGAAGCCGCGTAGGTCCAAGCCAAGTGGGAACACCGTCGCCTTCTCAAAACATCAGTCGACTCCAGCACGCTTGTTTGTCGACTTAACACGCAAGAAAGAAGGAAGAAACTGAATTAGAATGCAGCCAAATTACTAGATACCACATGAAATTATTGGGCCGAACAATACGGAAGTGTTCAGTTATCGGGCATGTTATATGGAGAATTTAAGACCATGTGTAATGCAGGTTGGAGATCACAGAAAAGGAGAGGAAATTGCAGAAAGGAAGAGTGGTATGAGAAATACCTGCTGAAAAGCCATGGAATTCTAGAAAGTTAAGGGTTCTTCTGTCCTTCATACATCATCAAATTGTTGCATAAACAGCTCCCTGCAGCTGTGAAAGCTGTCTAACTTCGTCAACGAGGTGAATAGACCATTCTCTGCCGAGGAGTGGATATTACGGCGGTCGTGAATGAATATCTTTTGAAGCGAAGTCCAACTATGCAATTCAGCCAGTAGCAGATTTAAGTTACGACAAAACCAAAAGCGTAGATCTTTTCAGAGATTAAAACCTTCGCATCTTGGTCTTTTCTCCAACAAATGTTACCGAGTTCAGAAGAACTGGCATTTGCGACTTTTCCGATGAAGAGAACCAGATTCCTTTAAAGATCACAGCGCCAGTTTAATGGACAAGGTTGTTTATGTTCTTCCTCTGAACGTTGTCGTCGGCATCAAGCATTGGCAGCTCAGAATCTGCAAGGTTGGGACAATAATAGACACTCTCAAGGGATGTTAGTTGACACAGTACTTGCTCAAGAAGGGATGTTACATGCTGACATCGTTCAGCCCATTTCTGGGAAGGTAAACTTTTAAGTTAAATCATTCGCTTTAAATTTATTAGGAATTTTATTAAATTTAATGATGATTTTATTAAATTTTAAAAGCTCTGTCAATTTTTAAACTGATAGGAACGTTAATTCCAGTATTGATTAATTGACATCTGAGAGTTAATAAAGCTGTTGTCTTAATATTGTGGAAATAACTGAAATTAAAAATAATTGAAAGTTAAAGAAAGTGTCAATTCATGACGGATCCTCACCCTACAATATGACTTACACCTTACTTTTCGACTCATTATATCATACAAATTATATAAAATATCAATATCATATTGTATTCTGATAGAACCATAAGAGGTTTAAATAAAATCATATGAACTCTGTATAAAATCATTTTGAATTTGGCAGAAACATTTCAGATCGGAATATGATAATATACCCAGCAAAATACTTTCACGAATTGGACTCCCAACTACTGATTTCTGAATATAAACGCCGAACTATTGATCTCCGAATAAAATCATAATTCTTGATAGACTTGTTATGATATAAGATACCATAAGAGTTTTTAAACTCATTTTTTCGACGATACAACGTTTAAATTAACGATCCACACATTCAAAATCAATAACTGAGTAATGATTAATAAGAGTGCAATTATTAATCCTGACACATGAAGGTTAAATCCTGCTGTAAAATATATCGAAATTCAGTGCACCAATTGCAAGACAACAAAGTTTTGTGATTCAAATGGAATTCCTTAATTTCGAGACTAGCAGTGCAATTTTCGCTTCAAATAACTAAAATCGCATAACTGAGTAATGATTAATAAGAGTGCAATTATTAATCAAGAGTGGTTGTTGGTTGAAATCGAGCATGTGGATCCTCCAAAATGGCTGGTTACTCGACTCTCTCCTCATCTTCTTCCTCTTCTTCCTCGGGTAACTTCCTCGCTGGTCGCATTAGGATTCGTGAACTTTTAGCCCTCCCCTTTATTTGAGAAAAAAAGAAAAAGAACAACCATTGAGTTAGTCCTGTATAAGCTGTGTTAGGGAATTTGATATTAAATAAGAGGATTGAACTACATGATACCCAAACATCAATTAACAAATCACATTTCTCACATTAGAAATATTTCGCCAACAACAATTTTGACTATCAAAATATCCTTCATACGAGATGTATAAGATTTTTATATGAGATGTAGGAATAACTGGATCTCTAGATAACGTTGGTGCTAACATGGATGATAAGGTGTAATTCTAAAAAAAGTAATTCTAAAAAAATAATCAAAAGTTAAGGGATGTAAATCAAAATTAATAGGGTTGAGGTAGCCAAAAATAATGAAAGGTAGTTGAGGTAGCCATTTCAAAATGGCTTCCTAGCTGAGGGGGTCAAATGCGAAGCAAATAGACTTCGAACTTAGAATCTTGAACATTAATCATCAAACTCTTAGTCAACTATGCTGGATTGCCAGATACGGCCAGTTACCGAAAAGTTTTAAAGTGCATAAACGACACAAAAGCACTGCTATTTAAATACTCCTGCAACCCTACAATGTTCTAGTGAATAAATTTACAATGAACATCTGTGGCTAGCAGCAGAAATGGATAGATTATTGGTAACGAGGAGGGAAAAAAAAAAAGAAAAAAAGGACCACATCGTACCTCTCCATTGGATATGAATACTCGAAAATGACATAGATCTGCAGTCGCAATAACTATCCAAAATTTGCTATCAGCTCAAGTATTAAATTGAGTAATTAAGGCAGCTTTTTCCCCAGGTTTTAAGTGACAGAAATGGAGTGTGATATCTTCTTCCTTCCTTTCTTTCTCAAAAAAAAGAAAATAAAAAAAATAGAGCGAATTTAGAAAGAAATAGCAGTGTGAGAATAACATGTTGGACATTCGCAGATGATTGACTGAATTGGGTAACGTTCAGATACTTATACCAGATACATCAAGGTAGCGGAGACGCTTTAAGTTGCTAATGCTCTCAGGAAGCTTTGTTATATTACGGAAGCGCAATCTTAAACAACGGATGTTTGCGAGCCTGCAGAACCAGCAATCAATTATAGAATCTGATCCAATCATAGATTCAGAAAGTATTATAAGCGAGCGCAGTTTGTTGCAGCTCCCTAACTCTATTAACTTCTTTTCTTCTAAACTCGCACAGCATATCGACAAATATCGAACAGTTTTAGGGATTCTCAATTGTCCTCTATCTCTATCTATCTTTGAACATTCATATACTGAAACAAATTGCGCCAGATCGTGCATCAAATCATGCATTATATAGTTTAAACGATTCCTATGAGACTCCTGAAGGAAGCACCTACTTGTCAAGTCGCGCAAGTACATAGTCGCTATATCTTCTAGTGACATATTTTCTTGAGATATAACAAAGCCTTCTGCCACCCAAATACTAACTAGCTTGTCTTTATTGAGTCCGTAATCTTTGAGAAATATCGAACAGAATGAGAAGCATCGCTTCAGAGGTAGCGGAAGGCACCGATAGCTTAATTGAAGGACCGGAAGAATGTCACCTTTGTTCTGAGGTAGTTCCCACAATTCACTGTTCAAGATCGTAGTCCAATGTCCTGTATCCATGTCCTCATTCAACAGGCGTCCTAAAGTTTTTGCAGCCAATGGAGATCCCTTCCTGCTATGCTTATTGGGATTTCTTCTAGTCATGCGCATTTTGTCGTAAGAACCCTGAAGACTATCCGGAGTTAGAAAAATTAGGAGTAGGCATCGCTGCTAAGTTGAAGGGATCTCCATGGCTGCAAAAATTTTAGGATGCCTGTTGAATGAGGACATGGATGCAGGACATTGGACTACGATCTTGAATAGTGAATTGTGGGAACTACCTCAGAACGAAGGTGACATTCTTCCGGTCCTTCAATTAAGCTATCGGTGCCTTCCGCTACCTCTGAAGCGATGCTTCTCATTCTGTTCGATATTTCTCAAAGATTACGGACTCAATAAAGACAAGCTAGTTAGTATTTGGGTGGCAGAAGGCTTTGTTATATCTCAAGAAAATATGTCACTAGAAGATATAGCGATGTACTTGCGCGACTTGACAAGTAGGTGCTTCCTTCAGGAGTCTCATAGGAATCGTCTAAACTATATAATGCATGATTTGATGCACGATCTGGCGCAATTTGTTTCAGTATATGAATGTTCAAAGATAGATAGAGATAGAGGACAACTAAGAATTCCTAAAACTGTTCGATATTTGTCGATATGCTGTGCGAGTTTAGAAGAAAAGAAGTTAATAGAGTTAGGGAGCTGCAACAAACTGCGCTCGCTTATAATACTTTCTGAATCTATGATTGGATCAGATTCTATAATTGATTGCTGGTTCTGCAGGCTCGCAAACATCCGTTGTTTAAGACTGCGCTTCCGTAATATAACAAAGCTTCCTGAGAGCATTAGCAACTTAAAGCGTCTCCGCTACCTTGATGTATCTGGTATAAGTATCTGAACGTTACCCAATTCAGTCAATCATCTGCGAATGTCCAACATGTTATTCTCACACTGCTATTTCTTTCTAAATTCGCTCCATTTTTTTTTTCTTTTTTTTGAGAAAGAAATGAAGGAAGAAGAGATGAACCTGGGGAAAAAGCTACCTTAATTACTCAATTTAATACTTGAGCTGATAGCAAATTTTGAATAGTTATTGCGACTGCAGATCTATTTCATTTTTGAGTATTCACATCCAATGGAGCCGTGTGTCCTTGAAGCTCCATCGCTCAGCCCTGTCGATCAGGATCCGACTCTTGGTCAGTGTCGTCTCCAGCCTCCCACGATCTTCGTCGAAAGAGGAACGCTGTAATGACCTGAAGTATAAGCAGTAAGTAGTTAGTAGAGGAAGGAAGTAAAGACAGAAACTTTACGAGATAGGGATGAAATAAGTGGCAACAACAGGTTGGTGGGAAGCGAGCCGGCAGGGTGAACCGGCGGCAGTGGCGTTCAGGCGGAACTCCGGCGTCGACGGGGATTAGGGCATCATCGGAGCGCACAGCTATTTGGGGGAAAGTGGCTATGCTTCAGAGGTTGACGGATCGGACCTCCAAGTAACCGGAGCGGATGCAAAAGGCGGACCCAAAACCATCCCAATAATGGATAGTGCGGAGAAGGCGGACCCGCGAGCCGCTTACCCGCTTATCAGGCAGTTTCGGACCGAGCAAGCCAGCGGAAGCCCAGCCCGCGAGCAAAAATCAGCCCAGCAAGTCTCACCCCCATTTTTGCCTATTTTGCAGTTTAGCTCTCATAGGATAGTTTGCTTTAATTTGAGTACTAAGCAGTGGCGAGTACGAATATACAAGAATGTAATTGCAACAGGGAATTATGAATGAAATGAATTAGCTTTTCCTTCCCCAAAAGTTCTTCTCCTCTAAACCCTTCTTCTCCAAATTCTCGTCTATCTCCAATCCCCACTTCTAATCTCTATCCCAACTCTTATCTCTATCTCTATCTCTATCTCTATCCCTACATCTACATCTACATCTACATCTACCTTTATCTCTCCTCTTCTTGCCTCTTCGTGCTTCAGTTACCTCAGAATCGCCCTCGGTTGCCTCGGATCCGTATTGGTACATTACAAACGCAGCCTGAACTCCTGCTCTGCAGCGGACACCACATCAGATTGGATCGAGCCCATGATCGAATCCACTCAATTGTGGTTGAGATCGAGAGCTCCCCTTTCTCCGGAACACAACGCGCACTCTTTCGGAAGAAATGACGAAAGTTTTAATCTCTGGGAAGCAATTGTAATGCAGGTGTTTCTGGGGGAGGCAATCGTGGTGCGGCTGCTTCTTGAGAAGTGGGCGGAGCTATGGGCTGAGGCGGAGCTATGTTGGGGCTGATGCCTAAAATTTTAGGCTTAGTTTGGTATTGAGAGCTATCTAACGTTATCAGATAAAATAGTGTTGTGAAAAAAATATATAGAAATATGTTTCTGTGTTCTCCGGTGGATATACGGAACGTAATATTAAATAAACACAATATTAAGTACGGAAGCAAACGAAAAATTTTTCTAACGTACTTTCTCACTGCAGACAACGCAATCTCACCACAGACAATGCAATCTCCCCGCAATCCCCTTCCCGCAATCCCAAATGAAGCCTTAATCTCTTACTGTCTCTCTGGGAGTGTTTGGTCGAACGAAAGGGAGTGTTTGGTCCAACGAAAACCTGGGCGGAGCCAATTTTAGGCTAGGCCCTTTTCTGGGCGAGCGTAAGTGGGTAATATAAATACAGGATTCCTTAGGATGCTAATGAATATCAAATTGGGCATGTATTTATAACTAGATTGGAATTCTAAAACAATGAATGTTGTTTTTTAAAAAATCAACAGTATATTCGATTATTTTCACCCGGTAGACATAAGGTGAAGATAAAAGTATTTTTCTATCGTATTTTTTATTTCTTTTACAATAAATTTAATATTAAAATATTAAATTTATTGAATAAAAAAAATATAGATATACAAAATTTGAACACAAAGTATATAAAATTTAATTGTACGGTATCTTAAGAAAAAGTCACATAGTGTAAGCATTCTAAAGATTGCTATTTACTGTCATCAGCAACGGTTTGGTGATTCGATCAACATCGTTTTGGTGATTTGATCAACATCATTTAGTTCGTAAAAAATATACCATCTCCTGAGATTGGTTTCGTCGGGTACGTTTAAATTCATTTTAGTTTCCATGTGGTTGATTCTCCTGCAAACCATATTACTTCTCCAGGTGCTTTGTATGTTGTAATTGGAGAAGAACCCATAGTATCTGCGATTATAAACATAACCCATTTTGGCAATGAGTACTTCTCAAGCCACACATCAACAACCCAAGGCCACAACATTAAGTTAAAAAAAAAAAAAAAAAAGAAAGAAGAAACTAAAAGAGATGATGAATATAGTATAGTACAAGATTATGAATAAGATTACGAATTTATTCAAAAAGGAAAAAAAAAATACTTACATAAACATTGCATAGCCCATTATGACCCTATTAAAAACAATTGCTTGGGCCGTTGAACTGGCCCGTTTAAGAGAGGTAAAAGTTAACAATGCCCAGATAGTATTAGGCCCAATTGAAGACTTTTCATTTTACTCGATCCGGTTATATATTAGTTATATAATAAAAGGAATAAGACATTGCGAAATAGTCCTGTGACTATATTTTTAATTTATTGGCACCCCTTCAACTGTAAATGTGGATTTCAATTTATTTATTTTCAATACTTTACAGGGATTAGAGACTTCTTGAAACCATCAATTGCAAGAAACTACAGTTTGATGACATGCAAATTCGCAACAAATCACACAATAGTGGTACAAATCACATAACCGATGTAATGACTTTTTACTTATTCCCGTTTCGATTCCAATTTCAATTTTAAACCAAATTCCTTTCATCAGCAAAACTCACCAACCGATCCCTCTGCAGAAGATGCCACAAGTTTGCACAGGAACCGAACTCACCAGATGAAACTGCATGCAGAAGCCACGTGGGGCCAAGCGGAGTGGAAAAACCGTCGCCTTCTCCAAACATCCGTCGACTCCAGCATGCTTGTCTGTGGACTTACAACCTGAAAAAAGAAAACGCAAGCCATTTTCACTAGGGGGAAAAAAAGGAAGAAACCGAGTTAGAATGCGACCAAATTACGCGATCTCACATGACAATATTTAGTCGAACAATATGCAAGTGTTCGGTGCGGGCATGTTATATGGAGATTTTAAAACCATGTGTAATGCAGGTTGGAGATAACAGAAAAGGAGCGGAAATTGCAGAAAGAAATAGCGGTATGTCACGAACATTAAATTTTTCACTGATTTCTCTTTTGCAATTACCCAAACTCCGAAGGAGAGTTCTGTCGGAAATTTTATTGAGGTGTTCTAGAAGCATCTCTACGGGTATCGAGACTGTGGGCGCAGATGCCTAAGTGTCAAAAATTCTTTACTTGGGGGACAATAATTATAGTCTCTTAGGAGCCCATAGCCTCCCGTTTTAGTTTGTAGTTTTGCGCCACTCAGCGCCTTTTCATTTGCTAGCTCGAGTGGCGAGTGGCCTATATATAGTTGTGAACTCTACCCCCACTATTTAGAAAATCAATTGTAATCTATACTCTCTAATACAATATACAATATTTCTCAAACTCTCTCTCGTACTTACTTTAGGGCGAGCAGGTACAGACTAACAAGTAAAGAGGTAGGTTTGCTCACTTCGCTCACTTCACAAAGAAAAGTGAGCGCCGCACAGGCTCGATAAACGATTTCGTTTAAGTCCACGCAGGTAGAAGTACCGGCTGAACAGCCACAGAATTCTAGAAAGTTAAGGGTTCTTCTGTCCTTCATACAACATCAATAGTTGCATAAACAGCTCCCAGAAACTCTGAAAGCTGTCTAACTTCGTCAACAAGACGGAAAGACCATTCTCTGCCAAGGAGTGGATCTTATGGCAGTCGTGAATGAATAGCTTTTGAAGTGAATCAAACTATGCAATTCAGCCAGTAGCAGATTAAGTTTATGACAAAACCAAAAGCATAGATCTTTTAAGAGATTGAAACCTTTGCATCTTGGTCTTTTCTCCAACAAACGTTACGAGTTCATAAGAACTGACATTTGCTAGTTTTCCGATGAAGGGAACCAGACTACTTTAAAGATCACAGCTTCAGTTTAATGGACAAAGTGATGTTCTTCCTCCGAACGTCGTCATTGGCATCAAGCATTGGCAGCACAGAATCTGCAAGGTTGGGACAATAATAGACACTCTCAATAAATGTTATTTGACACAGAACTCGCTCAAGAGGGGATGTACATGCGGACACCGTTCTATCCTCAAATTGGCAAGAGATTTAAGTTTCAGCAGGCAGCTAGGAAGAAACTAACCCAAAGCACAACATAGATCCAGAATAAACAATTCAATTGAGCAGGTGAGCTTAGGGCAAGTTTTTATATTTGTTAAATTGAAAGAAATAAGAGGAGCCGGAAGGAGTTGCTTGCCTGATCATATCGGCCCTCGATCTTTTGCTGCAGAATCTTGAAACTCATCATGGAGGTCCTGATTATTTTCAGTTCCACCAACAAGTTAGGAACAAAGAGAAAACTGATATAACATATTCTTGTCCTAAAATAATCCGTGCCATGATGCGACTCATGATAACAGGAATAAAAAAACAGGAAAGAAAAACTAAAATGCATTCTAATAGAGCGAATCAGAAAACGGTGTTTCCTGAAGGAGTTCTCATCTAAATTAAATTCTTTACCATGTACGGGAACTAAGTTACACAATTACAAATGGTGGACATGGTTTAGACAGAAGAGATACAGAAGACTCTCATAGTCATTATCAAAAGACTAGGATGTTTCTCTCAAAAAAAGACTAGGATGCAGTTTTAGTTTACTTCTTTTGCAGTGCATAGTATTACACATTGTAGGAAAACAACTGATTACACATAAAGATTGGCTTCCCCTTTGACTCCGATTTCCAAATTTTCATAGGACCACACAGATTTAAAGTCTCATTTGCCTCCTTATGTCCTTGAATTTAAAGTTTATTCAAATGCTTTAAATATCACATAATTATTGAAGTAAAATTCATATCCATGCCAAGGAAGTCCTAAGTTTTTATGCCTCCAAGAGATTCTGAAAGATAATACAATAATTTGCATCAATTCCTTTTTCCTTTTCCAAGTCATGCAGGCGAGCCAATGCAATCACTAATGCTCAAATTCTATTTCTTTAAAATAATGGATATTATCCTTGAGAATTTCTTGAAAGGTAGAAGAAAGGAAAGATGCAAAACTCCAGGACTCAATCAACAAGAGCTGCCCCAAATGTCCTACTATGGTGAAAACACCACGAAAGCAGTTCATCCTTCCCAAAAGCTGCATGACTTCCCAAGAGCCAACCTACAAAAATCTGGCATCACTCAGAAAAAAATCTAAAGCATGCAACCAACCAGCAATAGAAGAAGAATGATATAGCCTGGATTTAGCAAGTGCCAAGAATACATCCTTCATAAAGAGGAAAATGAACTACAAATTCAAAGTGCGGTCTAAATGAGGTAGCTGATGGACCATGGAGAAAGCAGGAATGAGAATGGACCACTGCGGATAATATTCATATGGTTTCACTCCACATAAAAGTAGAATCGTACATCTTACAGTGCTTAAAGTTAATCACATTTTTTTTATGCATTAATGCCACCAAAGAAATGCTTTTCCCAATATTATATCAGACAATAGAATTCAGCCAAACTAACAGTTGAATTCTTACATTATAGACAGACTGCTATGCCAACTTATACTATAAAGATTTGAACTCAACAGTAGAAAAATTCTGCAGGAAAGGACAATACAGATGATTTGCAGTAGAACACAACAGACTGTAATCTATTAGAATACATATTATATTCGCATTGAGTCCTCCAATCAACATAAGACAAAAATGGAAAACTGATATAGCTTGAGACAACTAAGTATAACTTTAGAAGTAAGACCAATTTCCACGGAATACTGTCTAAAACACAATCATCATTATGAAGAAAGTTAAATTCAAATATAAGGGGAAACTTGTATTGCCATCTTTGAAAATATTGAAGAAGTTTGATCAAATGGGAGTAGAGAAAAAGCTTATTATGAATATTTAGAGGGTAAAAATTTCACGAATTACGGAGTTCTTCTGAATTAACATTTTGTTGTAATCTTCAATTAGTTCAAATCAGGTCCAGCTGGAGTAGGTGTTAACAAATTACATTATTTAGATAGAGTCAAAGTCAAGAAGAGAGATCGACCCATAGAAATTCGGGTTTTTGATACTTCTGTTTTGATCCAAAGGTGGGCCTGACCTTTATTTAAAAAGGTACAGCCAAGACATGGATGTATTCCAGCAACAATCGAGTCCCTTCTTCAATGTTGTATAGTCTCCTTTGCTCATATATATTTGTCTTAGCAAACCTTCTACTTAATAATATTTTTTACTTGCAATGACGAGGCCTATTAGCAACAATAGCTTGTTGGGCCTAAACAACCAGCACAAAATGCTTAAACCTAGTTATTATAATTAGGATTCATAATCTCTTATATTTCTAATCACAATCTCGTTCCCATTCGATATGGAATTATAGAGGTGTCAAAGACCCCCCACCCTCACTCCCGGTTTAGGCCTTGACATCCTCATTAATCAAATCATACACACGTAGTCCAAAATCACCAAACCATAGGAGGCCCACCTCATACTTCCGGCTAGTGAACCGGCTCTGATACCAAATGTAATAACCCAACTCACAAGCAATAATAACTTGTCAGGCCTAAACCACCAGCTCAAAATGCTTAAGCCTAGTTATCGAGTCTAAGTCCCAGTGTTTGAAAAGGCGCGAGGCGCGGAGAGATGCAAGACTTTCCTGGGGTCTAGGCAAGAGGGGCACTGTGAGGCGCGCGCCTCAAGAAAGCGAGGTGTACATTTACTAAACCTAGTTTAATTTGATATTCTACATTAAAAAAACCTAAAATAACCATCAGAAAGTAAAGAAAACAAATGCATATAG
Organism: Ananas comosus; assembly: GCF_001540865.1. Classification (NCBI taxonomy): domain Eukaryota; kingdom Viridiplantae; phylum Streptophyta; class Magnoliopsida; order Poales; family Bromeliaceae; genus Ananas; species Ananas comosus. Next base: position 23,831,809 of record NC_033621.1, on the reverse strand, counting down.
TTTAATTTGATGTTCTTGCTAACGCTATTGCTGTTTACGCTGCTACTGCTTCTTGTTTCCTGCTGTCGCTGCTGCTAGTTGCTTGTTTTGGCCACTGCTAACGCTACTAGCATAGCTACTGTTGGATGCTCGAAAGAGAGAGAATGTAGGAGAACAAAAGACGGAGAGGAGGGGGCAAGCGGCTGATTATTTTAGGAGTCTTTTGGGTCTCTTTCAAAGTTTTTTAAGTATCTTATCGGTTTTAAAGTATAAGATGCAAATTCAAAACCCCGACAACCTGAAAACTTAATTTTTTTTGAATTCTTTAAAGATTTTTTAAGTATCTTATTGGGTTCAAGTATAAGATGCAAATTCAAAACCCAACAACTCGAAAACTTGAATAAAAAATCTCTGTAAACTTAAATATTGCGAGGCGTGCGTCTCAGGTGCGCCTCGCTCCTCGCCTAAGGCACGAGCCTTAGGCCCGAGGCGCACGGCTCAGCAATAGCGCTGCGCCTCACTATTGCTGAGGCGCTGAGGCACTGAGGCCCGCGCTTGGCACCTAGGCGTGCCATTTCAAGCAGTGAGTCTAACCTATTTAGGGATGTCAACGGGTCGGGTTTTTAAAAACCCGAACCCGAACCCAAAAACCAAATTAAAACCCATACCCGGACCCGAACCCGAACCCAGCGGGTTTTAAAAATTCATACCCATATCCGTACCCGACCAAAAACCCGAAACCCGAACCCGGACCCGGACCCGAACCCGAACCCGGCGGGTTTTAAAAATCCACACCATTGAATGAAGATCTAAGGGATAAAAATTATTAAATATTTTATATATTATATAAATAAATAAAAATAAATTATGTATATATATAATTTATTCTGGTTCTGGTTCGGGTTCGGGTTTGGGTTCGGGTCAGGTAAATACAAAATCCATACCGTATCCATATCCATCAGGTTTTTATTTTCTATACCCATAACCGAATCCATACCCGTTTAGCTCGAATAAACCCACCCCGTTCGAATTCAAATTCAGATAATATTTCGGGTATCCATACCCATTGACATCCCTAAACCTATTAAGGCTTATATATTGCCACTCCTAAGCATAGCTATCTGATGTGGGACTATTCTCAAGCCTTTAGGTGTCACAATTCTCCTATCTACTCTCTCTTAGACTAGTATATATTTGATATGTAATTTATATACTCCATAACAAGCATGTAGAAGGTGAACTTGCGAAGTCCCAAGTTGCTCAAGTTCCGATATGTTCACCTTCTACACAACTTATAGTTTACACCCAACAAGTTACTCACACCAATTAGATTTCTACACAACTTATAGTTTACACCCAACAAGTTACTCACACCAATGATCTAATTGAGTCATTGCACAATAACTTTAATGTAGTATGTGATAAACAAAATAGTCCACTAGTGTTAGCTATTTGTTGAGCCTAAACCACTAGCCCAAAATCCATACTCCTAGCATCGAAAGCACTAGGGATTCCTCTAATGCTTCCATTGTAGGCTATTAAAACAACTATCTTAATAAAATTTCTTAAAAAGAGGAAGACACTGGTGCTTTGAATGTTATCATTTGACTCCTCTTTCCACCAACCACTGCTTCCATTTTAGGCCATTAAACCAACTATTTCTATAAAATAATTCTTAGAAAGAGGAATCCTCTAGTGCTTTCAACCCCTCATCTCTCTCTCTCTCTCTCTCTCAATTAGGAGGAGGAGGAAGAGGAGAAAAGGAGACCAAGAACAAAAGATAGAATTAATAACTATGAAAGTTGTAATAAAGTTTAGAGTCAAGTGCAAAAGGAGCGACACAAGGAGAAATCCAGGAAGAAGAGAGTCATGGCTTGCCTTCATCTAGTTGGTATCGCGTTGCTCCAGCCTCTAACCACCCCCTCTTTTCCGATGACAACATATTCGACCAAGATCGCCAATAACTTCAACTTCATCAGAGTAGTTGTTAGCGCCTTAAGAAAATGAAGAACAATAACAAGAACAAGAACAAGAACAAGAATAAGAGGAAGAAGAAGGACAAAGAGAAGGATATGAGTGAGAGAAGAAGAGGGCAACCAAGAGAGAGGTTGCAACCTGCTCTACCTTGCAAGTGTTCTTGCCACGCAATAGCCACCATGCCACTTATGAGCACAGAATCAAGCACAAAAATTAATTTTTTAAAACCTGATTATTAAGCAACAACAAGCACAACAATTAATAATACTAGCAAGTATATCATCAAACATTTATTTTGGTACATCCATTATGATCATATGAAATCCAAGGTAAGTTCCATGCGGCAGTGATATTTCTTTGACATGTCATTCTGGTAGTTATATCACAATAACTACTTAGCTTCCACCAACTTTATGCTCATCACAGTATTTCTCAATCTCATTAATAATGGCAATAACTCTACAACAATGACTAATAACAAAAGAAAAAGAAGCTAAAGAAAACAAAAATAAGGGCCAATTACCAAAATTAACAGGTATTGGAAGCTACAAATAAGTAAAAAAAAATATATATGATCTTTAAGCAATTCGTAGGAGATTTTACCTATGATTTCAAGTAAACCCCCATGCGATCGATCGATCCACCGGTCACCAAATTGAGAAACAAGTGATTAGAAATAATGATGGGCAGTAGCTTCACCGAAGCCGATGACAACGAGAGAGAGCACGCAGGTAGACAATCATGTCCCCATGCATGTTTGCCGACCAGCGTGCTCTCTCTCATCGTCAACTTACTTTCGCATAATCGAAGCACAAACCCATCATTTTGCTTTCCTATTTGACTGCCAAACAACAAAGAGAGTGAAATCAACTTGCATATATTCCAAACAATGAACTGAAACATTAAAAAGTCCACTACAAAATTGATGCAGGAGCAGCTTCACTACTTCTCTAAGCAAAGAGATCTACACTCAAAATATTTATACATCTAACAACTCAATCATGTATCAGAAATAAGAGAACCTAAATACCTAATCTACATCTACAATAACAAATCAAGTAATAGGGCTTTTCCTTCTCTACTAAATTAAAAAAAAAAACAAAACAAAAACCTACATGTGTTATAACAAATCAACTGCTTGGAAAGATGAACTAACCAAAAATTGAAGGAAAAAACTGCTTAAAAAAGAAATTCATAAACTGCACACAACTAACAAGTTCTCTATTTGAGATTCCACGAACTCCATGAAACTAAACCCCCCCAAAAAAAAGAAAATCAAATCATTACCAAATAGTCAAAAATTTCATCAATAAAAACCAAATTCCAAAAACTTCAAAGCCAAAATAACCACAAATCCCGAGTAATTTCACAAAAAGAACCAAAATCTGACTAGATCTTCTTACCCAAACGAAGGAGGAGATACCGATTTGGACCTTTTTTTTAAAAGGTAAAAATTAAAATTAAAAAAAAAAATTGTGAGGTTTATGCTCGTACACGCATATAATTGGGCGTTATCGTTTTCTACATTTTGTTTTGTTTTCGATTTTTTCTTATCCAGAAGAATCGAACCACTTCGAGGTAAAGTGAGGTGAAAAACAAAATTGTTCCCTGCACCCGGAGTATCAGTACATTATTTAATAACAAATGTGTATTACATGAATTTGATGTGTAAGTATCATCACAAAATATATTTGTCAATTTTAGAAACTTATCACATATGCATCATCAAATTCCTTAAAAAATTTATTATTCAGAATACATTAGTTTTTCTTTTCTTTTTCTTTTTTTAAAATATTATATAGGTCATATATATCCTAATTTTTTTTGAGGGATTTGATTGGGTTGGGGTTCACGGTGCACCGGGTGCGCGCGATAATATCCGAGGGAGATGGACCGGCCCTGGTCCTCCCCGGCGTACGAGAACGACACGTGTCCCGGTTTGTGGGGAGAGAATGGGCGGTCGAAAGTACGGAAATGCCCCTACCTGGGTCCACGGTAGTACCGTAGCGTTTGGCCGAGGCGCTGTCCTTTTCGGTCTTATCGCAAAAAAACTGGCGACTTGGTGATAACTCGTGTACCTTTTTCTTATTTTTATTATTATTCGAAAAAAAGGCGAAATTATTATAAAAAAAAGGCATGGACAATCCCTGAGTCGAATTTCCTTTTGTACGTTTTATGCAAAGATTTTTGTCTCTAAATAAATATTAAAAATAATAATATTTTTAAAAATATATTTTTCTTATTTGCTCGACATAAATGATTTGTTGTCTTTTTTAGATTTTTTTTTTGGGGGGTTTCCTTACCACATTATTTCTTGCGTTAAATAAAGGCCTTTTTGCATAAAAAAATTCACTTATTTTGGGCTTTTGCAAAACCGGGTCACCTTTTTCGTTTTTACAGATTCGGTCCGCTTTTTCAGCAAACTGACCAAAATACCCTTATTACTTTTTCTCTTTCCTCTTTCTCTCTCCTCTTCGTTTCTGTCGTTCTTTTTTTTTTTTCTCGCCGAAAAAAAAAGCGGACCGTCACCTTCTTCTTCACCGTCGCCTCCCTCCTCACCATCCTTCTTCACCGTCGCCCCCCTCCTCACCCTCCTCTCCACCGCTCGCGGACCCCCAGCCCGATTCCGTCACCGTGGCGGCAGCGGCCGCGGCGAACGGGGTCGGGCTGGATGCGGAGAAGAAGACAACGGCGAAGAAGAAGAAGGGGAGGCCAAGCGNTATTACATGAATTTGATGTGTAAGTATCATCACAAAATATATTTGTCAATTTTAGAAACTTATCACATATGCATCATCAAATTCTTTAAAAAATTTATTATTCAGAATACATTAGTTTTTCTTTTCTTTTTCTTTTTTTAAAATATTATATAGGTCATATATATCCTAATTTTTTTTGAGGGATTTGATTGGGTTGGGGTTCACGGTGCACCGGGTGCGCGCGATAATATCCGAGGGAGATGGACCGGCCCTGGTCCTCCCCGGCGTACGAGAACGACACGTGTCCCGGTTTGTGGGGAGAGAATGGGCGGTCGAAAGTACGGAAATGCCCCTACCTGGGTCCACGGTAGTACCGTAGCGTTTGGCCGAGGCGCTGTCCTTTTCGGTCTTATCGCAAAAAAACTGGCGACTTGGTGATAACTCGTGTACCTTTTTCTTATTTTTATTATTATTCGAAAAAAAGGCGAAATTATTATAAAAAAAAGGCATGGACAATCCCTGAGTCGAATTTCCTTTTGTACGTTTTATGCAAAGATTTTTGTCTCTAAATAAATATTAAAAATAATAATATTTTTAAAAATATATTTTTCTTATTTGCTCGACATAAATGATTTGTTGTCTTTTTTAGATTTTTTTTTTGGGGGGGTTTCCTTACCACATTATTTCTTGCGTTAAATAAATTGTAAAATATCTTTTTATACACTATTAATTAGTTAACACGTGACACAAATTCATTATTTTTATGAAAAAACTTTCATTTCTTATTTTTTATTTCAGTATCTTATAATTTAAAATGTATCAATTTAGTATCTCTTGATTTTATTTTTTCTTTTTATTATTTTTTCTACTAATTTTTTTTTCGTTAAAACTAAAAAATAATAAAGTGAATGCTTGATAAGCTTAGGTGAGGTATTTGAAGTTTTATATATATATAAAATTTAACGAAATATTAATGGAGGAGCTGACGAAAATAAAGAAATAAAACCACGTGATAGTAAATTGATACACTTTAAACGATAAGCTACTAAAATGAGAAAGTGCGAAACACAAGGGTGGTATTTAAAGTTTATCCGATATTTATTGTATATGTAGATGTAAGGTGTGCATTTGAGTTTAGTATCATATAGTAATAGTGCAAACCAAACCTTGAGCTTAATCAAGTTAATAATTCTCAATTATGGGATTAGCATTTCCAAATTCCAACACACAGAGCAATACTACAGATTCTACATATATGGAGGAGTTAATAAATTGGCCTTTAAATGTCAAAGACCAAACAATTAAACAAATTCAACTAAGTAAAAACTCTTTGCATCATTGCATGCATATTATAAGGGATTAGGAGAGCTTAGGAGAAAAGAATTCATAAGTGGAAAAGGATCTTCTTTTTTTTTGAAAGAGATAGATAGCACGCTATACCCTTCGTTTATTTCATTTAGAAATAAACATAGCTGAAAATATAAATCAATTAGGATTCAAACTTGGGTCTCGGATACCAACCACCAAGCCCTTTGTCACTTGTTCTAGGAACAGTCAGTGGAAAAGGATCTTAAAAGTGCACACATACCATGGTAGCCCATTTACACAAAAAAAAAAAAAACACAAAAAAGTCAATATAAAAAAAAAAATTGTAAATATCTATTTTTCTATTTTCTTCCCGTGACTTTCAACAATATATATTTTACCCNGATAAGCTTAGGTGAGGTATTTGAAGTTTTATATATATATAAAATTTAACGAAATATTAATGGAGGAGCTGACGAAAATAAAGAAATAAAACCACGTGATAGTAAATTGATACACTTTAAACGATAAGCTACTAAAATGAGAAAGTGCGAAACACAAGGGTGGTATTTAAAGTTTATCCGATATTTATTGTATATGTAGATGTAAGGTGTGCATTTGAGTTTAGTATCATATAGTAATAGTGCAAACCAAACCTTGAGCTTAATCAAGTTAATAATTCTCAATTATGGGATTAGCATTTCCAAATTCCAACACATAGAGCAATACTACAGATTCTATATATATGGAGGAATTAATAAATTGGCCTTTAAATGTCAAAGACCAAACAATTAAACAAATTCAACTAAGTAAAAACTCTTTGCATCATTGCATGCATATTATAAGGGATTAGGAGAGCTTAGGAGAAAAGAATTCATAAGTGGAAAAGGATCTCTTTTTTTTTGGGAGAGAGATAGGTAGCACGCTATCCCCTTCGTTTATTTCATTTAAAAATAAACTTAGCTGAAAATATAAATCAATTAGGATTCAAATTTGGGTCTCGGGTACCAACTACCAAGCTCTTTGTCACTTGCTCTACGAACGGTCGGTGGAAAAAGATCTTAAAAGTGCACACATACCATGGTAGCCCATTTACACAAAAAAAAAAAAAACACAAAAAAGTCAATATATAAAAAAAAAATTGTAAATATCTATTTTTCTACTTTTTTCCGTAAATAATTTTTAAATATATTTTACCCTCTCAAAATTTTAAATTGATGCGTTTAGCTCCCTCCATTCAGGACTCTGTTATTATTTTATCTATTTCTTATAATTTATACAAAAAACATCGTTAAAAATGATAAAATATATTTAAAAATTATTTTTTATTACAAAATAAATAAGAATAATTTGATCACTTCGCCATCTCTATTAACACCGTAATTTTTAAAAAATATTTTTGAAATTTAAAAATATAAAACAATATACAAATTTTTGAAAGTAAGAAGAAGTAAATATATTTATATATAGTCCAGCTATGGTGCTTGTAAAAGTACCAAACACTTGGTGCTTGTAAATTTTTTACCGTTAGATCTATTTTTCGGATCATTTTCAACCATTAGATTATACTATTCAACCAACCACCCACTAAACCCCTAGGAGGCCCACACCATCTTAACCGCATATCTTTTAATCCAATGGCTAAAATTCTACAAGCACCAATAACTTGGTACTTTTAAAAGCATAGGAGCTCAATTCAAATAAGAATACCTTATAGGTAACATGCATATCCACCCGCCCACATGCAGACGGGTATNATATCCAAATCAATTGAATTTTGGTTGGAAAATTCTTTAAACTATTTAGAACAAGATCTATACTCTCGATCTTGATTATAAGATCCCTATCATCACTTTTTAAAGAATATTCATTTTTAGCCGTTCATTTTGTGTCCACTTGATTCACAAGAGAACAATATTGAAAAAGTATGAAATTTGATTTCTAGATGCTTCAAGTGGTATAGATCATGTTCAACGGTGCCGATCGTCGATTTAGAGGCTCTATCATCGAAAACAAATGGGTGGTAACAGAGCCCGTTTGCTATCGATAGTATTCTAGCTTAACTCTCTCTCTCTCTCTATATATATATAGAAATATTTTCTATGTTTTAGCCAAAAAAAAAGAAAAGAAAAGAAAAGAAAAGAAAAGAAAGAGAGAGGGGTTTATAGTTCCGACCAATTGTGTTAGTATATACAATGGACAAGCTAACATTTTTATTCTTCCAAATGTCACGAGATGATGTGTGCCTTTAAGGATGTCACGGGACACTAGTGATTTATTTATACAGGAGAGAACTTGGTTTATTAGGCGATTGTGACCTATGTTCACAAGTACTACTGGTTTTTAATGTTTTTTATTATGCTTTTTTTTTTCTTTTACTCATTAGATTTGCATAGAGATTGTGCATTTAATAAGGAGTTTCAGTGAAATTTGTTATACAGTATCATTAGAGATTTTTAGTAAAAGGTCCAGCATCTGAAGAGAAGAAGAGGAAATTTGTTGTTTAAATATAGCAATAATTGCCTATATACTTCTTAAAATTTTGAAAATATTTTATTTACTTTTTTTTTTCTTTTTTATATACCCCTTATATATTCCTCTTTTGTTCTAAAATATCTTTACAGTTACCATTCGTTAAATTAACATGTGTTAAACGTGAATTAAATATCTATCAGAATTTAAAAAAAATCAAAATGCCTATTTTGTTCTTAACATAAGGACAAATAAAAAATATTGATGATGGCATAAGGGTATATTTAAAAAGATCAAACATTAAAATATTTTTTATAGCCCTAGCAAATAAGAAAAGTCGGTGATGGTATAAAAGTATATTTGAAATGACAAAATAGTAATTTCATTGAGATAACAGTTATTGCTAACAATTATTAATAGAATTTAACTTTAGGGGTATATTTGAAATAGGTTGAAATATAAAAAATATATTTTCAATATTAACCTTCTAAGAAGAATAAATTAGAAAATTAAAAATTTTCAGAGGTATATAAGCAATTAACCTTTAAATATATTATTTAACTAGTGTAGTAACCCGTGCAATGCGACGTGCAGAAAATTTTTTTAAAAAATAAAAATATTAATGATATATATTTTCATAAATTTTTAAATAATTTATATTTAATTGATTATAAATTATTCAAACGTGTAGGCAATCTATATGTATGAGTTAACAGTTTAAAAATAAATGAAGGTATTACATGTTTGCTAAATATTTTATTATTATATTTTATATCAATATTAATAATAAATTAATACAAATATTAGTTAATTTTCTTGTTTTCTAAAAAAAAGTCCTTAATGAGAATTTCTATAAAAACAAAAAGAAGAGAAAAAGGGTATAGATTTGACCAAGCTCGGTTCAAGCAAGAAAGAGGGCACTGGTTCGGTTTAAGCAAAGAAAAAAAAATCTGGTTTGGTTCAAACAAAAAAAGAAGAGAACTTGAGCTAGTTCAGGGTGGAGCTCTTATTCAATAATTATTGGTTCGATTCAGATAAATTAAAAGAGACATCTGGTTCAAAGATAAAAATATATAGAGCAATTGGTTTAGTTCGATCTAATGAAGTAAGTTGACCCGGTTTAGCATTATTAGTTCGATTCTGATAAAAAGAAATTCAGTTCAAAGATAGAAATATATAGAATAATTAATTCGGTCCAATAAAGCAAGTTGATCCGGTTTGGTTTAAGCACAGACAGCGAAAAATTATATAATTATTTGGAGGATTTGAGCCGGTTCAAGGTGGCACCCAACAACATGATTTGGTTCAAACAAAAAAAAAATGGTGGAGCCCATATTTAATTTAACAAAAAAGATAATAATACCATATGACAAAATTTAAGAAAAATAATGTATAGACATAGATGTTTATTTTTTTATTAGGGATAATTGCCTATATACCCTTCATGCGTTCGAAAATATCCGATCTACCCCTACTTTTTTTTTCTTTCTAAAATGTCCCTCATACGTTCCACCGTTATTCCAAAATACCCCCGCAGTTATCCCCTGTTAGCTTAACTCGGGTTAAACATGGGTTAAATCTATACTAGAGTTAAAACCTGAACAAAATACCTATTTTGCCCCTACTTTATTATAGTAATCCCTAAGATTATCCTCTCTTTCTTCCCCAATTTTGTCGCCACCACCGGCCGACTCCTCCGCCACCACCGGCCGGCTCCTCCGCCTCTACCTCACCTCNAAAAAGAAATCTGGTTCAAAAATAGAAATATATAGAATAATTAATTCGGTCCAATAAAGCAAGTTGATCCGGTTCAGCTTAAGCACAAACAGCGAAAAATTATATAATTATTTGGAGGATTTGAGCCGGTTCAAGGTGGCACCCAACAACACGATTTGGTTCAAACAAAAAAAAAAAAATTGGTGGAGTCCACATTTAATTTAACAAAAAAGATAATAATACCATGTGACAAAATTTAAAAAAAATAATATATAGGCATAGTTGCTTATTTTTTTTATTAAAAATTTTTGCTTTGGGAATATACTTTTTGCTGTTTGCTTTTTTATTAGAAAATGTTATTTTGAGCATCAAATCTTAATTGATTTATCCTTGACATAAAAAGACAAAGATATGGGGTGTACAACATAACAAGACAGGGCCTCCTTATTAATATTTCTCAATAATAGCAACCAATTGGTTAGCATTAGGTGGGGTGTCAAATCATGTGAACCACCACTTGAAAAGATCCTTCCCCTTGTGAGTGCTATGAATCTCAACCCCCAACTCCTTACACAAGAAAAAAAAAAAATTCAATAAAAAGCTCTCTAATAATATTTTATTAAAAGTTATAATTTATTATTATATATTAATTTTACCTTATCTAAAACTATAATTTTTCTCTTTGCATTAGGAACTTCCCAATAACATCTTATCGAGAAGCTTCTGATCTACGATCATGTACGTATTAGTTTTATTGTTATCTAAATGTTATAATATCTTCCTTTGAATTAGGACTTCTAACTTAGTCTGCGCTTATATATATGAATCAAAAAATATGATATATGTAATAAAACTCATTTGATATTAAAAGTTAAGCTTTTTAAGTTTGGATCTACTAGTATATATGAATTTTATTTTTTTGTTATATTTGTCCATTCTGGAGGCATAGGAGCTCTTAACATTGTGCACAACCTTAATTAGATATTATATGCACCATACTCTCTCAGCCATCCATCTCATTCTATTTTTATTTTTATATACATTATGTTGAATTTCTAGAATTTGATTTAATTTCACGTAAAACAAAAAAATAAATAAAAGAGTGGCAAGTTTTTTTAAATAACCTGATAAGACATGCAATGTGCATACTGTTGAAAAGTAACTTTAGCCCCTCCACATACGAGTCTTGATCGGCAGAACTGTTTCTAGTGATACAACACTTGGATTATCCCAACATTTCTAATTGTACACACTCGAATTAGTGCTTGAGTGAATGGCAACCTGGCTTCCAAGATCTCAACTAAAAANCCGATTAATCAATTTTTCAAAAGATCTATCAAACTCTGGAATGAATGATTTTATTACTGAATATTCGATTTTTGTTGGATTGGAATGGATTCACAATAACTCTTAATTTTTTCCGAATTTCATTTCATATTTCATGATTTCATAATCATTCATAATGTTATAATAAACATTAATAATATAAATATATATATATATATATATATATATATATATATGCAATGCCGACATATCAATAACATATAAGAGAAGAATATATTTTCAGGAGTCCAGCCGGCTACTATCCTCCTAAGAGGATAGAAGTCTTTGTCTTATCAAGTCATTTTGGATGATCAAAACTTTAAATTGATAATCGGCATCATTGAAATTGATCTACACTATTAGAAATATTTAGAAACCGAATTTTGTAAGTTTTAAAAATTATAATAAAGTCCATCGAAGAGTCGAAAAATGAACGGTCAAAAATAAATGACTTTGTGAAAACAGAGTTAGACTTTATCAATTTACGATTAGAGTTATTAAACATTATCTAAATAGTATAAAAAATTTTCTATCAAAAATTCAACCGGTTTGGATTACTCTACACCGTTAAACAAGCAAACGGCTCATATAGGCCGTCAAAAATCGTCAATTTTATAATTCTTTGATCACTATATAAATAAATTTTAAAATTATAAAATGTAGTTCTTAGATAATTCAAATACTCTAGATCACTTAAACGGTTCTGATCCTCGATTTGGAATCTCTATCGTCAAAAACAATTGGATAGGACGAAGGTCCCCATCCTCCTAAAAGGATAGCAGCTGGATTCATATTTTCAGATTCAACGGTCCATAGCAGTAGCTAATAAAATATGAAATAAAATAGATGAAAATATATAAGAGTACTGCAGCTGAGAGGCTAGCTAATCCACTGAACTGGGTGCAGGCAAAAGTTTCCCCATCAAGTGTGAGTAATCTCTGGCATTCACAAGTTCAATTACTCACTGTATAAGTTGCCGCACTGATGACAATAAAGGGCCATTAATTTGGTTCAAGATTAATTTTTACAATATTTGAGAAATATTATATATTTTATATTTAGAATTGTAAGCTTAACTATTACTAATTTATTAAGCCACTGTGGTGGAGAGATTGTTAATTAGAACTAGTATATTTTTATTAGTAAACTACTAATAATTCTCATCAAATGTGAAAATAAAAATAATTTAGTATACCTACTAACGAGAAATCTACAATAATTTAATAAGAATACAACTGCTCACATGCGTGGCGTAGACTTTGGACTATATACCAAGAATAATGTTAAAAAAAAAGGAGTTACTTATATGAAAACAAGCTATACAAGTTCACATGCATGCATCCCCTCCTCACCAATCACCAAAAGAGATCTAGTGAGCAAAAGCAACAAACAAAGAAGCAAAAAAGAGATAAAAAGAAAACAAAAAGCAGCAGCTACACCACACTAGTGTGTGGGCAAAGCCCAAAACTAAGGGGACCACCACCAACACCACCAGTTTGTGCAACCATGGCCATCTCAAACTGCTTCATGGATAGGCTGTTCCAGCTCTTCATGCTGCTGCTGTTGCTCATGCTAGTGTTGAACCCATCCCACCCTATGTGAGCCACATGTTGCACATCTGTTGGGAGCCCAATCTCCATGTCTCTCTCCTCCTCCTCCTCCTCCTCTTCATACACCACAAACAGCTGGGACAAGCTCTTTATGCTCTTCATCAGCTTCTGAAACCCTGCAGATATGCTTGGCTTTGGAAATGAGAGGAGCCCAAATGAGCTTCTTGGCTTCCCTCCTGCACTAGCATATTGCTTCTCATGATGATCTTCTCCACCACCTGGAAGTAAATTAAAGGACACATATGAATATGAATTCTAACTTAATTAAACCTATATATATATATATATATATATATAAAAGAGATGTGCAAGCTAGTACTTGGTAGAGGTGGGGTTGGCTCAGCTTGAGATTTCTTTGGGTGGGTGTCGGCGACGGAGACGCTGGACTGAGAGACGCAACCGATGGAGAAAGGGAGGACGACAAACCGATCCATTCTGCGGTCTCTCATGGCCTCATGAAAATTGGAGAGAGGAGTAGAGAGGGGGGGGTGGGGTGTGTGCAGGGTTATGAGAGAGGAGGTGATAGAGAGAAAAGGAGGGGAAGGGTGGTGGTTAGAGGCATGAAAGAAATGAAGGGGGCAAGTGGATTTGTTATATTGGGCTATGATGGCTTTGTTAGCAAGTATGCATGATTTCACTTCATAATATAGCAGAGCATAACACAAGTTTGGTGAGAGAGAGAGAGAGAGAGAGAGAGAGAGAGAGAGGGGAGTGAGTTGGGATGGGTTGGTTGGTTTGGTACCTAATTCTATGTTGATTGCAAAGTCCATTTTGTAGGACAAAATGAGCCCACCAATTGCTTTTTGTATATATTTGAGGAATCGATTAATTGGATAAAGATGTAAGGAGAACCCTCAACTTTAATTTATTTTAATTTACAATTATTTTAATCATAATTCTATTAATAAAATTCACAGTTTCATACTTTCATTAGTTATTTTGGCTTAAAGAGGCCAATATTCCGCTCTATGATAGGAGATCAGGTTGGAACGAGTCACACTCGAAATAGCAGGAAGTTAGATTATGTCGAATCATGTTCGAAATGGCGTGAGGTTGATTCGGCTGAGTTAAAATCGAGATCCGTAGGTGCTGTATTTCTATACTTCAAATAAATTGGTTATGTTTTTCTAACAATTTGAACCTTTGAGATTAACAATTAGCACCAATGATCCAACAAGTTATTGTCATTGATTATTAAACAAAAAAACTTCTTCTTCAATTTAGAAGTAGCTAGAATTGTAAAATTTGATACAGCGACTAATCAAGTCAACGAAACATAGACTCGACAAACTAGAATAGCTCAAATCAAAATAAACAAAAGTTGAGGGAGGTCTACCAAAATGAATAAAGTTTAGGGGCAAATTCCAAAATGGCATATAGTGGAGGGGGTCTCCACAAACATTATTTTATCCATTTATGTCTTAATAAATTTGGGGTCGATCTCTTCTGAAAGTTTTGCTTCCCTTAAGGAGCAAGCCATCAAGTTAATTGAAGACATAATAATGCTTCCCTTTTCTTTATCTTGCTTCCAACCACATCTATAATTCATGAACTTTGGATTAATGGAAGAGTTAATAGCAAACAATTTGCAAACACTAGTACCCAAAAAATTGCTACAAAATAGGCATTTTTTTTTGTTTTTGAAAATGAAAATAAGGGTGATATTGAATAAAACTGGTACCACTCAGGTGATATTGTAGTTTTCCACAGCTGTACATGCATTGAATGTGCTTAGCACTTGAGGCACTGTTTTAAGATTGTACTGTAATAAAGTTCCTATAAATTATTCCCTGCAGTGAACAACCTTCCAAAGATCTTCATTCTGTGGTTGGCATTAGAATGGAAATGACAGTAGGGCAACTGAAATTTTATTCATTGTTGGTGCTGTTAGATGTATCTCGAATTTTTAGTTCGATCTTTGTTGTTTGACACGTGAAGTTCTTACCGCGTTAGCGAAGAGTCTAGTCCAATATTCGTTTCTCAATTGATTTGATCTGATTTGCTTTGAGTCTAAATTTATTTGATTTGAGTCGGTTAATGACTCTTTAACTTTAAAATGTGAATATGCTTTTTATCTTTATAAATTTAATTAGTATATTTTATGCAATACATATAACTATAAATTTAGTCATCAAATAAATTAAATCAAACAAACAAAAAAAATTGGAAACTAAATTAAAATTTTGAAATATTTGATAGTCAAACCGAAATGATCTATAGTTCAGATAAGTTTATACATTTTCGCCCCGATAAATAACTAGGTGTTTTGGGTTAAGTCCATCTCCCCTGTGGTCCTTAAAGGCAGATAAATTGCGCTGATCTTAAGCTTGCTTTCATACCCTTTCCTTGCACTTCATCATATTTGATGAATTACTCAACATTAGAAGTAAGGTTAAAAACCCAAAAAAAAGATCTGTTGGATGAGTCTGAAGCACTCCAATAATTTCTTCTGTATTATAAGTATGTTTATAATCTCTGAAATTACTCAGTTTACAGTTCACAATGCATCAAATCCTCTGCAACTCTACTCTGTTTAGGCAACTATGTATCTGTATCCCCCCAAGTACTTTTCTTTGAAGTTAGTACAAGAACAAATTCTTATGCATTACAACAATAAAGCATCACCTTCAAGAATACAAAATTATCCATTTTGTATACACTAAGGCATCAGAGGCTTGAAATTCACAAGTCACAAATGACAAGATCTTTATGCAGATCACACCAATTGAAATATAACTATCACTAGAAAAAAAAAAAGGAGACATTTTCAAATTAAAAACCATAATGTCAAATATTCTAACCACATGGAACCTAAAATATATATAACACTTCTCATCAGAGATAGCAAATATTATATTTCATATAATGGAAATTAAGAAAGACTACAACATTTGAACACAACATTAAAGCACTTCCAAACTCCACTCAGTTCCAAACTTACAACCAACATAAACTAAAAGTCTATTTAATTAATAGTCAAATTATTACTATATATCATCATCTGCTGTCCTGCATAACATGTATATGTATATATAGCATCAGCAATACAACATGTTTCAATCACTGAGAATAACATACCCCTGATCATCATCACAGATCTCCGGCGACGACATCCCCTGACTCGATCATCCTGATCTCCTTGAGCATCTTCACCACCTCCAGCATGCTGGGCCTCTTCCAGGGCTCATCGGCCGTGCACGCGTTTGCGACCGCGAGCATGCGCGCCATCTGCTCCCTCCACAGACCTGCCACCGGCAAGCACGGATCGAACACCTCATTCTGCTTCCCTTTTCCGGCCATCCACCGCACCCAGCCGACCAAATTCCCGCCCCCCTCCCCCTCCTCCTGCCCGATCGGTGCCCGTCCCGTCAGCAGCTCCAACATCACCACGCCGAAGCTGTACATGTCGCCCTTCGCGGTCGATTTCATTGTGAGCCCGTACTCCGGGGGGATGTACCCGAATGTGCCCGCGAGATCGGTGCTCACGTGGGTCTCGCATGCGCTGATGATGCGCGCGAGGCCGAAGTCGGAGACCCTCGGCTCGAAGCTCTCATCGAGCAGGATGTTGCTCGATTTCATGTCGCGGTGGATGATGTGGGGGACGAATCCATGGTGCAGGAACGCGAGCCCGCGGGCGGATCCAAGGCAAATTTTGAATCTAGCAGGCCATGAAAGAGCTTCCACGGCATCAGCTCGGTTTCTCAGCCAGACTTCGAGGCTGCCGTTCTCCATGTACTCGTAGATCAGGAACCGTTCGTCGCTGAAGACGCAGTACCCGAGCAACGGCACCAAATTCCGGTGCTTCACTTTACCGATTGTTTCCATTTCAGCCAAGAATTCGCGGTCGCCTTGGAACTGGCTGCCCCCGTGCAGCCGCTTGATCGCGACTTTGCGGCCTTCAGGAAGGGCCGCTTTGTAAACCGTTCCGAACCCGCCGTCACCGATGATGCGGACTTTGCTGAAGCTCTCGGTTGCTTTCAAGATATCGTCGAGAGTTAGTCGCAGCAGGGCGTGCTCGAATGTGGCGAGGTTGATGCTCAAAGGCTCCTTCAGCTTCTTACCGAGAAGCTCGTCGCTAGAAGCCGGTTCGACGGCAGTCGGCTTGGCTTTGCTCGAAGAGACGACAAGAGCTAGTGACTTCTTTCGAAACACTTTCCATCGAAGCAAGCTGATTGCGAGGACGACGAAGCCGAGAGCTATACCGATCGTGATTCCCCAAACCGACGATCTCTTTAAAGCTCGAGGAGGCAGGTAGGCTACTGAAGGGACAACGTGGTTTGCGGCACAAGAATTGGTTGCTGCAGCACAATTTTCAGAAGTGAAGCTGTCGAATCTGTTGCCGGAGAAGTTCACGAATGAGAGCCCGACTATGCTGCAAATTCCACAGGGGATCGCATTCTCGAAGTTGTTGTTTGAGAGATCAAGATATGTCAGGTAATCGAGATTTGAAAGCGAAATCGGTAAGCTTCCAGCGAGGCTGTTATTGTGGAGATCGAGAACGGCGAGCGAAGTGAAATTGGAGATAGAAGTCGGAATAGTTCCGGAGAAATTGTTGTTGCTTGCATTGAATAGGAGGAGGGAGTTGATCTCTTGTCCGATGAAATCGGAAAATGGGATGGACCCATAAAGGAAATTTTGGCTTATATCAACATCTGTGAGAGTTTTTATATCAAATAATGATTTCGGAAACGGACCAGTGAGTGAATTGCTGGACAAATTGAGCTTCACTAGGCTCGGTAAAATGGATCCCACCTCTCTAGGAATGAGGCCGCTTAACTGGTTATTGGACAAAATTAGGCCTTGTAGGTTTGTCAAAGGGGACAGATTCGGAAGGACCGGGCCAGTGAGGTTATTGTAGGAGAGATCGATTTGTGTCAGATTCGACAGTTCAGCGAGCTCAGGAGGGATGCTACCGTTGATCATGTTACCTTGCAACCGAAGCTCTTTCAGCACGGCGCAGTTCTTGATTGCTGCTGGAATTTGGCCGATCAAATTGTTGTAGGAGAGATCGAGAACGCCATAATGCTGATTGAATTCGGAGTCGGGGTAAGCTATTTGCTGAAACCCGTCACATATTTCCCCCGGGATTTCACCAGAGAGTCGGTTGTCGGATAAAACCAAGTTATCGAGCAGTTTCAACTGAGAAATCGCTTTCGGAATGGCGCCCGTCAGGTTGTTTGATCCAAGGTCGAGTGCTATAAGATTCGTGCAGTTGAAGAGATCAAGAGGGATGCCTCCTGATAATCTGTTGCCGTGGAGAGACAGGTTAGTCAAATTTCCTAATTTGCCGATCGAGCTCGGGATCGATCCTTCGAAGAAGTTGTCGTCCAGTAGCAGTCTCTGTAGCCCAGTGAGTTCACCAACTTTCTCAGGAATTCGGCCCATTAATTGATTATTGCTGAGATATATTTCCATAATAGTCGAAGACTTCCACAGCCCGTCGGGGAGCTCCCCGGTGAAGTTATTTTCTGCCAATTCGAGAGTAACAAGGGGCAATTCACCTAAATAGCCCGGAATTTCCCCATAAAAATTGTTCCCTATTAAGATCAGATCAGTGAGATTCGCACATTCTCTGAACGTTTCTTCGATGCTTCCGGTTAAGTCATTCTCAGATAGAGAGAGAATATTCAGCGACTTAGACTCGCAGATCTTTGAAGGGATTTCTCCCGACAGTCTGTTTGCATCTGCAGAGAATGAAGTCAAATACTGTAAATTAAATAGCGGCAATGGCCCGCCGAATTGATTCCTGTCCAACTTTATTGTAATGGCCATCTTCCAATTTTGAATCCACGCCGGAATTGGACTGGTCAATTGATTCGCTTCGACAATGAATGTGTTGAGTGATACTAATTCGGCGAGAGTATCCGGTAGAGGACCCGAAAAGGAATTGAAAGATAAATCTAAAATCTTCAGCTTCTTGCAGTGGCCTAATTGCTCCGGAATTAGCCCACTAAGTCCGGTAGTCGAAGCAAGTAAGTACACAAGATCTTTCAACTCCCCAATTCCTTGGGGCAGCTGGCCCTCGAAGCTATTTTCTGATATTTCCAAATCTGTCAAACTTTTAAGGTTGGAGATTTCTCTGGGAATTTTTCCTGTTAACTTGCAATCTTGCAGTGACAGNAGCTCGCCCTCGAAGCTATTTTCTGATATTTCCAAATCTGTCAAACTTTTAAGGTTGGAGATTTCTCTGGGAATTTTTCCTGTTAACTTGCAATCTTGCAGTGACAGAATTTTCAGCTTCGTCAGAAAGCCAATCTCTGCAGGGATGCTTCCCGAGAAGCTGTTTGGTCCAAGCCAAAGCGATTCAATACTAGCCAACTTGCCGATTTCCTTCGGTAAAGTCCCTATCAAATTGTTTGAAGATAGATCAAGAGATAAGAGATACTCCAGTGAATCTATATTAGGAAAGATCGGCCCGGTGAAGCTATTTCGGCTCAAATCGAGGTGCAATAGCTTGGTGAGGTTCGCAAAACTCGGAGGAAGCGTTCCAGTGAAAGAGTTAAAGCTCAAATCAAGAAGCTCCAAGTCACGAAGGTTATTACCCAGATCAGGTGGAATGGCCCCTGAAAAAGCGTTTTGGGACAAGGAGAGCTTTGTGAGAGCTTTGAGCTCCCCGAGTTTCGGGCTCAAGCTTCCGGAGAAGGAATTGGATCCCAAAAGCAGTTCTTTGAGCATTCCCAATCCAAAGAGTGAAGACGGGAGGGACCCGGACAGTTGGTTCTTGCTCAAATCCAAGTATTGAAGATTCTGCAACTGTCCTATAGTTTCCGGGACTTCACCTGAAAAGCCACAGCCGCTTAAGTTGAGCCGATGTAGAGATCGAAACTCGGTGATGCAGCTCGGAAAAGGGAGTGTTAGCAGTACGTATGATAAGTCTATGGCTTGAACAGTGTGAGATGATGAACATGTTATACCCAACCAGTTGCACGGCAGAGTTTCCGGATCGAACCAGCTTGTGACAGAAGCACTGTTCTGAGAAAGGTAGTCTCTGAGAGTGAACAGCTTTTTAATATCACCAGTCGAGTCTTCTGCTTCTGAGATGGATATGTAGAAAATGAGGGAGACGAAGAACAAGCAAGTTCGAAGTTTTTGAGGTTTCTTTTCTCCTGCCAACATCCTCATTTGTAGTTTTTTTTTTGTTTTTTTTAGCCTTTGGATTGAAGGGAGACTATCTGAAACAAAGAAGAAACTAATGAGGGCTCTGATACTATAAAAGAGCTTTGATGAGTTATACTCAATTCAACTAATAACAAATACTTGTTAACTGAATAATCACACAAGGAACTCTCAATGCAATTTATTTTACCCAAGATGGTATGTGGGCAAAACAAGCATTCATACAATGAATCTCATGGATAAAAACGTGCATCATAATTGCTAGCATTCTCATCAAAACCTGATACTTTTTCCATCCCCAGCAACTTTGGCCTATTTTCCAACTTTTACGACGGAACTACCTCTCCACTATAGTTGATGATCGATACACGGTTTTAAAAGTACGCAACAACTAATCTGAGCTCCGGTCGAATTTGGAAAAATTAAAGGCAGAGCACATACACAAAAGACATTGTATGTTAAAAAAGTAAAAGCAGGGGGATTTCCTGCAATATTCTAGGGAGAAATTTCAAGTTATTATTATACGAAGTGACTGAGATTTTTAATTTTCTGATGCATCACTGCATCCTTTAGTAGAACGGCTCTGTTAATCACCAGATCAAATAAATGTTAGTGACTCATTTGTGAAAATTAAAAGGTAGGGATACAAAGTTAAAAAAAAAAAAAAAGAAGGTAGAGATAACAAATGATCACAACTTTGAAATCTTATTACCTCTTAATATTGCAACTTATCACCTTCCATCCACAGAAACAGGGGCTCGTGAACAACCATAAGCAACATTCTTAATCAATAGCAGAATCCTGGGAAGAACAAAAGCAGACACAAAACTAGCATTATTATATCATTATTATTATTATTATAGTCACTATAAAAGAGAACAAACACCTGAGTTTGTAAGGTAAGTGTGCTAGAATAAGCATTTAAAAGAGTGGTGTCAACAAAATGCTTGTATTATATTTGGCTCTTCCCAAATGATTACTTTAGCATAAGAAGCTTCACCACAAAACCTGGAAGCAGCACTACCTAAAAGCACTTTTTGGGGGGGAAGATGCCATAGAAAGTGGGATTAAAGAGGCTTTTTAAGAACTTAAAGCAAGGAACAGAACAACACACACCTCCACTGGATAAGCCAGGAAAGAAGGAAAAACCCATGAAAAGAGAAACAAAGAGAAGTGCTTCTCTCAGAAGCTTTTACATGGACAAGAAGAAACAAAGCACATTTCTACTATATATGATCATAAAGGCACAGTAAAACCCCCCCCCCCACCACACACGCATATCCAAATCCACACGCCCACATAATAATAAAGGAACCAAACGCAGCACACACAAGCAGCACAGAGAACAGAGAAAGCCACCAATAAAGTAGAGCACAAAAGCCACTTTAAAACCTAAACCCTAACATTAAAGGAGCCACCACCCCATGGCTTCAGAACCTAAGCTAGAGAGAGAGAGAGAGAGAGAGAGGTCACTCTACAGTGAGAATAGAAGCTGGAAAAGAAAATAAGAGCACACAAACAGGTGGAACCCACAAAAGGGCTCAAAACCCAACAAAAAAGACACCACCAAAACCCTAAAAACCCTAGCTTGGGAGCTCCCAAATCACAAAATCTCAACCGGGTGTTTAGAAAAACCCCAAAAAAATCTCAACTGGGTGTGTTGCTTTTCTCAAGGGATTGGGATTGGGGAGAAGGGGTATGGGACAAAAAAGGCGCCACCTTTATGCATTACATGTAACACCATGAATGATGAGATGGAGATATGATTTCTTTTTTATATTATATATTTGCATTGCAGAGACACGAATGGATTCCTCACTGTATAAACGGCGCACTTACATATTTAAAAAATATATATTAAAAAAGGAATGTTTGTTTTTGATGTATGCTTCTGAGGATTGGATTTAAAAAGAGAGATTAAAAAAGGGGAACTGTTCCGGAAATCCAGGGCACTTCATCAGGGGCTTCTTTAATGGATTAAAGAGGAATAAACATTTTTTGAGTTTTTTATTGATGTACATGTGTGGTAATGGCCAAATTGGGGGCTTTAAGGGAAGGTGAAACCCTAGAATTTAACGAAAGAAGAGGAGATCTAAGAGAGATTAGAAAATAAATGAAAAATAATGAGAGAAAATAGGGCGAAAATTTAAAAATTTTGTAGGAAAGAACGGGAGGGGAAAAAAAAAAAAAAAACTCAAATCCCATATAATTTTAGTGGAGAAAAATGGGTTTTTTTGTCCCCTTTATCTTAGATTAAATCCAACAAAAAACAAAGACAAAAACAAAGAAAGGGGCTACAAATCTAATGTTCTTAGATAGCAGATTACTGGGGGAGAAGAGAGCAAAGCAAAATCTTTTTCCCTTGCTATAAAAGGACTAAAAATTTCTAAATAAATCCAACCACGTTAATGCTTCTGTAGAGAGAGAGATTGAACCAAAGAGGACATACGTACCATTGAAGGCCCATTGAGCATCAGTGAGTATGCATGTAAGCTTCTTCTCCCTCCTCAACTGCTGCAACAAGATGATGAAACTAATGAATATATGTGTAAATGGTATTAAATGGTTACAAGAAATAGAAAGGATTAATTATAAGCATTTATGTATAGCTCTCCATTCACTATATCATTACAATATTCTTACTTGGTTTCTCACAATGGCTCCCCTCTACCACTAGGGATGCAACACATTTACCCAGCCATGGCCATGAGAGTAGTGTGAGCAATAGAGAGAGAGAGAGAGGGGAAGTGCTTTTAGCTTAAGCTGTACGTATGCGTCAGATTAGAAGCAGCCAAAAAGAGAGACGGTTACTAGTAGTAGTGTGTAGAGTGTGGCAGCAGGGCTATGAGGATAAAGCCCCACATAAAGAGGAGTGAGAGAGTAGTAACATAAAAACTGTGTAACACCACATGTATGGTGTATGTATATAACTCCAAAAGCACTTCTCAGAGAAGCAGGAGCAGGAAAGCCCAGCACACCTCTGCAGTGGTGTCATTATAATGCTTCTTCTGCTGCTGCTGCTGCTGCTGCTGCTTCTTGTGTTGGGGTTGTTACCATTGTTATTACCTGCTCATTACCCATCATGCCTTGCATGACTTGTGAGTGTGTGCATCATGTGAACACCAAATTACAGAGAGAGAGAGAGAGAGAGAGAGAGAGGGGGGGGATTGTGTTTTACTTGCCAATGGAGGGGAGAGAATCATCATAATGAGATGCTCAAAATGAACTGACACCTGGTTTTAATTGACTTTCTTAAATTTAAAAATATATAAACAATATTTTTTATAATTTAAATTTTAGAGTACAACAGTTGTTTTACATGATATTATAACAGGAGATTTTAAGTTCGAGTTATATCAGGCTCATTTTTAAATTTTTAAAATATAATGGTTGTCTCACAAACTTATTTTATGAGTTTAGGGTTCTCACTTTTTTTTTTGAAGAAAAAGATAGCGAACTATATGATTTATGTATTTTTTTTAGAAAAAATTCGACTAAAAAAAATAAAGTAACAAAGTTTTGAACTCAAAATTTTAGGCTCGTAAGTAATTGTGTTAGGTAGGGTCGATTATTTTTTATATTTTTAAAATGTTAAATATATTCATAAGTTTTTTTTAATTATCGCTGATATCTGATTTGCAAGAAGTTATTTTATTTTATATAAAACCACAAGAAAGTGACCAACTGACATTCTCTTAATTTAATTTGAGCAATGATTTCAACTTGAATTTGAATATTTTTAATCCCATTTTGAGTCTCGGCAGGGCAGAGACCAAAATGACCAAATCAAATTAAATCATATCAGTATCCTCAAACACATCAAGAATTTGTGTAAGATTGCGAGAAATCTTTTCCTATCATAATTTTTTTTTTACATGGAGATTTCAACATTCAATCAAAAATTTCATATTGCACAAAGTATAAGAAAAAAATAAAAAATCTATTATTTTAACATATAATATTTAAGTTGTGCTAAAATATTATTAATAATATATGAACGGTACTTACTTTTTACTCTTTGACTATAGTATGTCTTATATTTAATGGGAGTTAGTGAAATAATTATGATCCAAAGAGTGAAAAAAACGCATAGTGTTAATAATATTTTCGTCGAATCCTATAATTATTTATATTATTATATTTAATTAGATTATTTATAACCTCTGGTAATGCAATAAACTAATTTGAAATATATCTTATATATAATATAATTGTTAGAAAGAAAATTGTTATTTATTGGATCTCCCCATTGGTCAACGACCAAATCAATAATTAAAAAACATGGTTCACCTATTTACACGGGAGTTTGAGAGGCGTTTGTGATTTGTCAATGGCCTAATAAATTCAAAACCTCTCCCCCTCTCTCTCTCTCTCTCTCTCTCTCTCTCTCTCTCTCTCTCTCCTCCCCAAAACATCAGTAGATGAGACTCGTTTACTGCTGTTAAATATTACACACACGCACACGCCAACCCACGTAGTTGCAGCAACAGCATCCTCTACTTTGCTCACCGCGTGGTGAACATAATAAACATCCAAAAAAAAAAAAAAAAATAGTGGTGCAAAACTTAATTATGTAATTTTTTTCTTTTTTAAAAGATAAATATTGAGTTATCCAATATATCAATATCACGGGAAACAATTATAGAGTACTAAGACTAAAAAAAGGGATTATGTACGGTGATTTATTTTTGCATGGCAATTTAAAAAGATTAAAGATACAGAGATTCGCCAAATATTTTATATATAGCCATTCGTGACAAAACTATTTTACTTTATTTTAGAATATTATTTTTGAAGTGATTCGGATACCTCTTTTATTTCAAAACTATTATAGAGTTCAAACTCGACCTGTTAAATAACATTACAAGTATTTAGCGTACATTAGTCAAAAATTTATAAAATAACACATTTATATAGATCGATTGACCGTATTTAGCGTACATTAGTCAAAAATTTAATAATTAATATTGAAAATCTAAGTTGAAAACTTAACAAATTATTTTATATATATGCGTAGCCAAGTTTATTTCTAAGCCTTTGTTTGGTTGGGGGTTAAGGGGTGGACTAACCCCTTAACCCCCATATTATTCCCAAACACTTTCAAAAATGGATGGGTTAGCTAACCCCACCTCAAATTGGCTATTCCGGATTAGCTAATCCCACCTAACTCCACCGAACTCCAACAAAACACTATTTTCTATTCATAATAATCCACAATTATTTTTATTCCACCTACTCCAACCAAACACTATTTTTTACTATCCTGGACTAACTCCAACTCCGAACCAAACATAAAAATATTCTAACCCCACCTTAACCCTGAACTTAATCCTATTCCTAAAATAACTAGTTTTTTTTTAACTCCGAACCAAACGGTAGCTAAAAGATAAAAATAAGCTGGCTTGTTAGTTTTTTTTGAAAAAGAATATTTTTTTAGAGGGAGAAGAGGTGGCCGGTGTGTAAACAGGTGGGTACATGTAGAATGGCACGTTTCTTTCTCTGCGTCCCTGAGCACGCATGGGGATGGAGAGGTAATAATATTACACTGAGGAGTGAGGACGTGCATTCCATTTCCGGGCGTTTTGTGGCAGCCCCTTCAGATGCTGCAGTTTCTGTACAAACCCACCTCTTCCTGTAGGGAGCTGCTCTGCAGCTTTTACCAAAAGCTGAAGCAGTTGTAGAGAGAGAAATTGTACAGCGAAACAGAGATGATATATTATTAATATATTAATATTAAAGGAAGAGAGAGAGAAAGAGTGTATGTGTGGGTGAGAATCCCAGATGTAGATGATATCTCGGGTGGTGTCACCTCCTTGGAGATACGAGAGGACGCCGACGTCTGCGTTTTGGGGGTTTGAGTTGTGCTCTTCTTAAAGGTGAGAAAAAAAAAACAGAATATATTCCAGGCCTACTGCTTTTGGGTTTCTGAGATGTACCCCGCAATGTAACTCATCAGGCAAAAAAATGTATCTAAATGCATTAGGCATTCAGAGTTGAGCTGGTATACTATTGATAGTATTTAACTTTTTTTACTATTAAATTTTTAATATTTTGATAAAAAATTGTAGGATTAAGATGATATTAGTCTCTTAGAACTGAGTGGTCCTTCTAGGATTGAGTGGTTCTCACTGAGTTATAATATTTAATCTAATAATTAAAAATGATCAAAAAAATTGATTCAAAAACTAAAAAAATGATAGTAAAAAGGGGCAAATACTATTAATAGTATTCTAGCCCAACTCTAGGCATCCAATTTGGTATATAAATTACTAGTAAAATAAAATTAATTCTTTTGCTGAACAGATTACTGTAGTCAGAAAAAAAAAGATAAGAAAAAACTTAACATGGAAATTTATTACCACGGAAGTGTAACTTATAAGCAATTGATTTTATTTGGTAATTACAATGTATCAGCTCCGAAGTGGATCATCATAGCTAGTTAGATTTAAATGGGCCTATTTAGGCCCTTTTGGGCTTTTTTATGGGCCATTACTTGGTAGAGTTAAATGGGCTTAAAAAATTAAAAAGGGCCCTCCCCATTTTCATTTAAACCCCCGTTCTCTTTCACTCTTTCACTCTCCCCTCTCACCCCTCTTCTCCACTCCCACACTCCCATTTCTCCCTCTCTCTCTCCGCCACCATTACCTCAAAACCCTAGAAACCTAGCCATGGCGTCTCAATCCCCACTACTCTCTCACTTGCTCCTCTTCCTCGTCATCGTCCTGTTCCTCTTCCTCTCCGCCTCCACACTCCGTTGCGTCGGTTCCGACCTCGTACGTCCCGCAATTCTGCCCTAATTGGACCCTCTTTCTCTAAGATCAATCCGAATCGAACCCTAACGGGCTTTGTTTGTCTCCATTATGGGCAGGGGAGCTCGGACGGGTCGGGAGCGGCGGCGGCGGCGGAGATGAGACCTGCGATGACGGAAGCGTCGGCGTCGGCGGCGGCGCCGTCGATCGCGGCGATGGTGGCGGCGAGGAGGCGGCTCGGAAGCTTCCAGATATGCGCGCCGTGCACATGCTGCGGAGGGCCGAAGGGGCTCTGCCTCCTCTCCCCCTGTTGCTACGCCATCAACTGTAATTTTCCAAATAAACCCTTTGGATTTTGCTCCTTTACTCCCAATTCCTGTGATTGCCTTGCTTGTAATCTCTAGATTCATTTTTGTTTTTGAAAAAAAAGACGTTTTTCTTTGCTTTTGCATATTTACCCCCCAAATATGTCAACGTCTAATTGTTCAGGGGCGTCTCTGCAATTTTACATATTGGCAGGGGTATTTATGCAAATAAAGAAAAAGATAAGTCCCCAAAAATGGTCTATTTGATTAGTGCCTAAGTAGTGTTTGAGAGAATGACTAGGAGAGTATGGGCATGTATGTCACTTACTTTGTTTAGTTTGGATTTTAGTTAGGTTTGGAAATGGTGGCATTGTTTAATTTTTATTTTATTACTATGTGTGGTGGATGCGTGGAAATTTGTTAACAAAGAATCAGTAGAAAAACAAGCTCTTTCTATTCTTTCTATTGTTTAATTATTATTATTATCATTATCATCATCACTCATATTATATATAGCAGCTGCACCCCTGCAGATTGGGTATAAGTATTTATGTTTGTTGTATGTTTGCTCTGAACTTTTTGATGAAAAGTAGAAGTAATTGGGCATGAATTGTAATTACGATTTTAGGATTAGTGCATTCCAAGCATGTTTGATTATTATTTGTTTTTAAAAGTCAAAAAACAAATGTAGAAAAAAATTAAATAAGATTAGAAGTTTGTTGGGATTCGAAGCATCTACTCTAAAATCATAGACAATAAATTTTCAATAAAATCATTTGTCTCTGATATATGGACCACCTAAATTTTCAATAGTAATTTTGTTAGGTTGAGCCCCAGTTTTTTAATTTTTAGGAACTGCAATTCTATGAATTGGGCTGCAAATTCTCACTGTTACCTAACCTTGTTTCACACTCTAATTTGGATAGCGAAAAGATTGCATTATATACAATAAAAATCGTGTGATGAAAAGAATAGTTTTTTATTTCCGTAAATTATATTGTATTGTGCATATTACAATTTATCGGTTAATATATAATTTTATAATTTTATCAAAAAAAGAGCCTTTAGTGTTTGGTGACCCATTAAACTAATCAAATGGCTTGCAATTTTTTTGTTTTTTTTGTTTTTTTCCTCTCCTTGTTGTTATACAAAGGCACGTTGCTGCATTTTTATTAGTACTTATTATAGATGTGGATTAGACTGATTCTGCTCCTTTTTATTTGGCTTCAAACATTTGCCTAGGGATGCAATTATTATTATATTAATCAGTAATTTTCTCAATCACGCATTACCAATTATGTTATGAGCTGGAGAAGCACGTGCTTTTCCTTAGCTGGACCACTTTTTTGAGCACCAAAACTTAATTAATATTTTGGTGGGGTTCTTTTGTTTGTTTATTTCAGTAACTCAGATTCAGCGGTCAAAATCCTCCTCGCATTCATCTATTACTCAGATCAGGGACTTATAAGGCTTTAGACATATCTTTATCTTATTCTAATTAGCACTCATATTTATTTTTATAGGATTAGGATAAAGAGGTTTTATCTATCCGAGGGCTACTTTGCAAAAGAATCACCTCTTGTGACTATAATTGTCCGCGATTTATTTGTAGGTTTTTTAATATCAGAGGGATATCGGAGGGGAGGAGAGTGATAATAATCACATGAATAGCGGTTTCTGGAATTTAGCCTATATGTAATTTTACCTTTCTGGTCAGGATAGGATGCTATCGATGTTTTGGTAACATATATATATATGGCTGGACCAGGGTCCTGTTTAGGTTATTGATCACAGATCGAACTACAGGTTTTCTAGGCTTTCTTTTATCGTGCATGAGGACTAACAGCCTGGGCAAGTGAAAGCGGTGAGAATAGCTTAATTTTGATTGTTGGTAGTCCATTATTAATTGTGGGACCAATTATCAAGTGAGCTAAAACCTACTTTTTGACGGGAAAGGTGTTGCGTTGACCGCCCGTGGCCCGCATATGCTGCCTCTGCACATGTTTCTCTACTCAACAAGCAAAAGAAGAGAGAAAACAAGCATTAGTCCTACTATAAGATGTAGTGTTGTTTAGTGAACAATTATCTAAATAGTGCTATTAAAAAAGATAATGTATTATCACTTTAACAATAGAATCAGAAGCAGCAAATTACACTCTTATTATCTGCTTCTCTTTGCACTAGAAGCTGTAGAATTTTCTTTTTGCGATTCACTTCTATTGGGCATAGTAGGCTTTGATTTAATTACTTCTAAATCTGATTTGAGAATGTTAGAAAAGCAGGTATTCAGTTTCTAAGGCAATATGCCACCATCATTAATTACTTCTAAATCTGATTTGAGAATGTTAGAAAAGCAGGTATTCAGTTTCTAAGGCAATATGCCACCATCATGATNTCTCCTTGTTGTCCAAAGGCACGTTGCTGCATTTTTATTAGTACTTATAGATGTGGATTAGACCGATCCTGCTCCTTATTATTTGGCTTCAAACATTTGCCTAGGGATGCAATTATTATATTAATCAGTAATTTTCTCAATCATCCATTACCATTTACCAATTATGTTAATGAGCTGGAGAAGCACGTGCTTTTCGCTGGTCCACTTTTTTGAGCATCAAAACTTAATTAAATCTTTTGGTGGGGTTCTTTTGTTTGTTTATTTCACTAACTCAGATTCAGCAGTCAAAATCCTCCTCGCATTCATCTATTACTCAGATCAGGGACTTATAAAGCTTTATCACCTCTTGTGAGACACATCTTTATCTTATTCTAATGAGCACTCATATTTATTTTTATAGGATTAGGATAAGAGGTTTTATCTATGGGAGGGCTACTTTGCAAAAGAATCACCTCTTGTGACTTATTGTCCGCGATTTATTTGTAGGTTTTTTAATATCAGGGGGATATCGGAGGGGAGGAGAGTGATAATAATCACATAAATAGCGGTTTCTGGAATTTAGCCTATATGTAATTTTACCTTTCTGGTCAGGATAGGA
Source organism: Ananas comosus (assembly GCF_001540865.1). Classification (NCBI taxonomy): domain Eukaryota; kingdom Viridiplantae; phylum Streptophyta; class Magnoliopsida; order Poales; family Bromeliaceae; genus Ananas; species Ananas comosus. The sequence goes on along the minus strand of NC_033621.1, from coordinate 23,801,562 downwards.
TGCTATCGATGTTTTGGTAACATATATATATATGGCTGGACCAGGGTCCTGTTTAGGTTATTGATCACAGATCGAACTACAGGTTTTCTAGGCTTTCTTTTGATGCGCATGAGGACTAACAGCCTGGGCAAGTGAAAGTGGTGAGAATAGCTTAATTTTGATTGTTGGTAGTCCATTATTAATTGTGGGACCAATTATCAAGTGAGCTAAAACCTGCTTTTTGACGGGAAAGGTGTTGCGTTGACCGCCCGTGGCCCGCATATTCTGCCTCTGCACATGTTTCTCTACCAAACAAGCAAAAGAGGAGAGAAAACAAGCATTAGTCCTATTATAAGATGTAGTGTTGTTTGGTGAACAATTATCTAAATCGTGCTAGTGAAAAAGATAATGTGGTATTACCTTAACAATGGAATCAGAAGCAGCAAATTACACTCTTATTTCTGCTTCTCTTTGCACTAGAAGCTGTAGAATTTTCTTTTTGAGATTCACTTCTATTGGGCATAGTAGGCTTTGATTTAATTACTTCTGAATCTAATTTGAGAATGTTAGAAAAGCAGTTATTCAGTTTCTAAGGCAATATGCCACCATCATGATAAACATAAACATACATAAATGTACACAACATATGATTCTGTCCAACATCAGACATACTACAGCTTCATGGAACAACAATAGTATATTCAGTATATTACATAGAATTTCCAACCTCCTTTAAAAGATACAAGGAAGCAGGACTAGAGCAACTAACATTTCTTATTAACAACAGTTGTGACAAACTTGACATGTGACAAATTTTCATCAAAGTAACATGTAAAAAGCATAAGTACTACTAATCATTTAAAGAATGAAGCCAAAAAGTTTAAAGCTACATATCGAAGAAGCTAAATATACAAAATACAACATTAGGAAGTCACATTGCTCTCACCCAACTAGATCTGTACCCTATTTTTTAGAGTAGGTCCGGTTATTACTCTAAACATTTTCTGCACATACAATCACAATAGAGAGAGAGAAGATTGTCTTAATGGAAAGAACGAACACAGGTCACAACAGAGACTCACGAATAAGTAGTAAGAAGATAGGGGTGGATAATTACTGTTTCCTTCAGTCAAGAAACAACTGATCCTATTTTAGAACATCCATCTTGGCGACACTTGAACGGCGCTCTGTCGAGGTCTCATTGGCTGCTCGCAGGAGTTCCTCTTCTTCATACTGGACGAAACTGTTGGGCTAAAATAATCGTGGCCTCTGTGCTGCAATGCTGTGGTCTGTGACTGAGTTTTCCTTATGGGGATCAACGTATGCTGCTTTTGTAAAGCTCCCTTTCGTTCTCCTGTGCTTCTCGGAGAAGCCCATCTGCTGTAATTTACACAGCTTTGGCTCCTACCAACTTGCTGATTGTTGTTGTTATTCTCCCTCGGACTCGGTATATTTCTGCTCTCCATAGTTTCAGCTGAGTACATGGTTTCCTCTCCGCTGCTAAACCCATCTCTTTCATTTCCAAACTCCGAGATCTCCACAGGGGATGAACTGGACTGCACTTCACTGTTGGCTTGTTGCATTTCGTGGGATTTTAATCCATTTTCTCCTGATGGGTTTCTATCTTTAGCTCCTTCGACGTCATTTTCTGCTGAGAGCATTTGCTTAAGGGGAAGCGGTAAATGAATCGATCTCGGAACCCTAGGAGGGAAGTTGATATCCAAGAGCTGTGGGGCTTGCTCCTTCTTCCGAACTGGACCAGGAATCACAATGGGGGTTTCATAGATCTCCGGAGTTAGGATTCCTGGTTCATGAGAAGAGCGTAAATCAACTATCGGGTTTTCATCATGAGATACCTTTGCATTAGTAGAACTGCTCGATCCGTGATAATATTTAGGTCTAGTTACTATCTGGGAGGATAATGACATCTCATTATTCTCACCATCTGTGGGCTTAAAGACGCTTTTTAGAGTGAAAGAAGCGGAGGAATTTTCACTCTTTTGTCCACTAGACATCAACCTAATAATAGGCAACTTGGGTTTGCTAACCTCATCCAAGCTCCCTTCCCAATGCTGATGTAACCAATCGCATATAACACTAATAGGTATCCCGAATTGCATGGGTGAATCCATTTTCAACGAGAGAGAAGATGAAGATGATGCGGAGGAAGACTTTGCGGTGGGAGAAGAGGCGAGCTTCATGGGATCACAGACCATGAAGGCTAGATTGCCTTGGACGTCGAAGCCAGCCGAGCCAGGGCACCAGGTTACCCCGTCAGTTGAGAGCTTTATGAGGTTGTCAGTGGCGATTACAACTTTTCCTTCACCGATTGTTAGATCGTTTTTCTTGGTGTGCCCTAATAGGTAAACTACGCTGCCCAGATCTAGACTGGGGTTGCAGCATGTTTTCAAGTAATAAGGCTGTGGCCCGCCCTGCGAGTTTGAGTCACCATCCATAGTATCAAGCCCTACTATCGTGAGATCAAGGATGGAACTGGTAATGAAAAATCTGGAGAAGAAAAGGAATAAAAATCAGAAAAATGAGCATAGCATAGCGCATCAAACTATAGGAAAATGGGTCGACCAAGTAAAAGCTATCGCTTCAGCAGTTATAGTATATTAGCAAAATACTTTTACGTAACTTCGCAATTAAAAATAACATAAAATTCACAGCCCCATGTACATATTCTGATGAACAAGAACCAGAGAACTTGCAAGCAATAGAAACTGGTCAAGTGAGAGAGCAATACAAGATTAATAGCAAGATATCTAATTACTAGAGAAAACTATCTCAAATCATGATACTGTAGAGATAAGGAAAAATAAAGAATACTTAGGTTATGTCTTAGACACAAGTAACATCCAGTACTTTCAACAAGTCACAATACTTAAAGAGGCATAATCAGATAATATGATAATGAAAACTCTGAAGTATAGATCATCATTAATTTGAACCAGCTGCTTTGCATCCAATGCTTGATTAGACAAGTGATAGTAAGAAACAACCAATCCACCAGTAACGACATAGTAATTGACCGGGAACTGGACGAGTATTTCAAATAATGAGGCCATAAAGACGAAGAAAAGTAGATTGTTCATGCTCTCTTCAAGTCATTTGTTCCAGGGACAAATCGATATAATGACTTAAAAAGTAAAATATTGTTAACACGCCGTTTAGGATGCAGTGGATGAATCGGTTTATTAAACAGTCACAATCAAAGAAATTGGTTTTCTCTTAAATGTATGCTTCATGCCTATAGTTACTAAATACCATACTACCTCCAAAGTAAGATAATGCTGTGAATCAAGGTAAATTTCATTTTGCTATGAAATGATGCATCAAACGATCAATCTATGGAATGATCCCTAATTCTTCTGCAACTTAAACTGTGCGTCCAATTGAAACAATCCATTACGGCACAAACAACAATCCCACTATCAATCAGCTCAAAACCATCAGATCTGATCAAATTTGCAAGTGGGAATAAAAAATCGCGACCAATCTCAGCACTTAATCCTAACAAAATAAGCTCCTTAGCTCAAATCGAGATGAAAACAAGCTGAAATTGATGAAAAATCTAACTTTTTCTATCCACATTGTCGCTACTCAGTAACCCAAACAAAAAACCAACCAAAATAAAAAAATTTAACCAAAAAAAGAGAGCCAAGATGGGGTGATCAGAGCAGGGCGTTGACCTGTAGGGGACGAGCCGGGCGGCGATGCGGCGGTGGCTGAGGCGGATCTCCGCGGCCTCGGCGGCGGCGCCGGAGGGAAGTGTAGCGTGGGTGGTGAGGAGGAGGCTCCGGTGGATCAAAAACCCCGTCCCACCCCCGCCTCCGGCGCCGGCGACGGAGATGGTGGCCAAGGCGGCCCCCTTGGCGGCGAAGATGCTCCCCTTCACCCTCTCCGACCTCACCCCGCCCCCGGAGCAGAAGCACCACCCCGCCCCCTCACCCCAAACTCCCATCGCCTCCTCTCTCTCTCTCTCTCTCTTTAGGGTTTCACTCGATCCAGGGACGATGAAACCCTAATAAGGCATCGAAGCGGGGGGCGACGGTGAGGCGAGGGGTCGTAGCGGTGTCGAGTCCGATACGTATCGGAGCGCGTTGTGGGGTTTCGGCGAGCGTATCGTTTCGTAGCGGGGGTCTCGGAGCGGTGCGCCGTGCGCGTATTGTCGTCGTGCTATATCCCTGCTTATCCCGGGAATGGAGGGGGTTTGTACAATAGTCAATAGGATAGTGACCTCTTCCTATTACACTTGAGAGTTTGATATGGTCACGCTCCATTTTTTTTTTTTTTCCCATTGTGTTACTTAAATTGTCAGATACAAATGTGTTTTTTCTTTTCCTTGGTTAGGCTACTTAAATTGTGTGGTATTTACAATTGTCTACAAATAGATTTTTTTAAAAAAAAAAACTGTGTTTTATTTATTTATTTTTTTTTAAACAAATTGAGCTGTAGATATAAAAAAATAGACTTCATACTTAAAATTTCGGACGTTAGACATTAAGTTCTTAGCCAACTATGCTGGAGACAATCGGTAATGCAGATAAAGTCAAAAAGGGTTAGAGAGCAAGTACATAAAAATATAATTTTTTTCCATCTTTCGGTGTAACTAAACTTTCAAAAATTTTATTTTTAAAAAATAAATTGACTTATTATACTCCTAACTACCAAACCAAAGATACTGATATTTTGGTATCATTCTGAATAACTCCTCAATCTGGAGTTCCACTTGAAAAAGCAAGGATTGCGGTTACAATATGAGCCTATTGTCGAGGAGGAAAATCAAAATGTAAGTGTTGATTAGTATCGAATAAAAATCAAAATAGGTTCGATTCCTTCTGTCCCATATCATCTTTCATAAAACAAAAGATGGGCTCACACTGCATTCCATATGTGTCGTCATCATTCAATGGGTCAGGTCCACTTATTTTTTTGTTTTTTAGAAGTTAATAATGGATGAGGTAGGAATATTAGAGAAATAAGAATACCTTAATTTATCAATTAATAATAGGTGTGACTCACACCGTCACACGTACTAGTAGAAAAAATATATTTTACCTTAATTTTCTACCATATATAAGATACCTTTTACAATCTCAAATAAAATTCAGAAAATTATTTGACATTTAAATGCTACTTAATATATTAGGTCAAAAGGAGTTCAACAAAAAATATGTAAAATATGAAAAAACTATGCAAATTATATCTAAATCAAACAAGCCTAATTTACACAACATTTTATATTTTATAAAATAAATACTACATTTTTTATCTGTACGTTTAAAATTTTATGTAATATTATATTATTTATAATTATACAACGTCATAAATATATGATTTATAATTCTAAAAAGATCATTAAAATGTACAGTAATAAGAGTACAAAGAAGAGAAGACCAAAAAAAGAAAAAGAAAAAGTGGGAAAAAATAAAGGTGGTGAGAATATACAGGGGCTTTATTTCATGTGTACTGGGAATTGTCGATGAAGGGTAAAAGGGGAGCATGAGAGGAGCATGAGGAGAGTAAAAGATTCATGAACTTAACTTGGAGGTGGATTGCATCTTACAATAACTGCTTTTCTGAGTCTTTGTCGGTTGGTATGTAACTCCTTATAGTTACAGGATGATAGGTTTTCAGATCAGTAATGCTACACTTATAAATAAATTTTATATAATTTTGCAAACTTGCGTTTACATGACGGTATTTAATTAGTGAAAAAAATATAAAGTACGAGAAAATAAATACGACTTATAATTTTCAGGTTGAAACCTGACCGCTAAGTTATATAGCTTGTAGAGCATTATGAGATTTGTTAGAAAGAATAGCATATTTCGCGTTTTCAGGTTAAAACACAGATATTTTACTTTACTTAAGTAGCACTGAGCTTTTAAGTTCGCGCGTGCAACTTAAATACATGTTTTGGATGCATATTTGAGTACCTACCGACTTCATATATATATATATATATATAGTCCAGCTATAGTGCTTGTAAAAGTACAAAGCACTTGGTGCTTGTAAGATTTTTACCGTTATATCTACTACTCGGATCATTTTCAACTATTAGATTATACTATTCAATCAACCACCACTCAACCCTAAGGGGTCCACATCATCCTAACCGCATATCTCTTAATCCAATGGCTAAAAATCTACAAGCACCAGTAACTCGGTACTTTTAAAAGCATAGGAGCTCAATTCATATATATATATGGGATAGGTATATATTATTATATATATATAGTAGTGAGGCTAACTTATTGCTACGAAGCACGAGCCCTCGATTGATTCCAGTCGACGTTTTCGATGGTCGCCGATGTTGTCGAGATCGGTCGATTCGGCCTCCGGTTAAACTGCTATAGTAGTATTTGGAGAGTACCTAAAAAATCTCTTATGAATTTTCGATTCTTCATTGGGACTAGGTGGGTGATTCGAATGGGTCAAAATTCAACGGGCTGAAAATAAAAGTCTTACAATGTAGTATAATATGGAGTTAAATTTTGAAATCAAGTTTATTCTATTTGAATTATAGTGATAAAGAATTTTATGTTCAAAATTTCCGTGATTGGATATTTATACACCGTTAAACCTTTGCAAACGTCTATGAACGGGCCATTTGAAAATTCGGTCGATTAGAGGCTGTCATTTCGATCACTAGGCATAATGATATCGAAAATAATAATTTTTCTAGTACTCCAAATCTCGTAGATCAAGTTTTAACCGGGTGAGACGATCGAAATATTCGAAAAATCGCAACATCAAAACGAGCGGAGCACGGCTAAGGCTCCGTGTTCCGATTGGCCATAGTAGCCTCAACTCGTATTATATATATATATAATACTATATATATGCTAGAATGTTTATAAATATACAAGTTTTTGTGCTATTAGGTTTTTTTTCAGGATTGCTTGAATAAATAAATGTACGCGTTAGTGATTTGGCCTTCTCTGCTGTGGAGTGAATTGTGGTTGAATAGGTATAAATCTAACGGCTTGTGATAGTCAAGAATTAAATCTAATCGGTCCAAAACCGGCGGGATAAGTTGTTTTATTAGATGTGCTTTACTTGGTGTACTATAGTTATCCCACGGTTCTCTCTCTCTTTCTATTATAATTATATATATATATATAGAGAGAGAGGACAGAGTTTAGAAGAATAGGCTCGAAGATACTAATTAATGAGTATCAATGTTACTAGTCCCGGTCTTATTTCAATTTTTTATCCTTATATAATAAAAGATGTGTGGTTAGAGTGATGTACGACCCTCTTAAGGTTGGGGGGTGGTTTTGATTGAATAGTATATCAATTCGGTATGAAAATGATTAAAAGATTAATGTTAACGCAGAATACTTGATAGCCATCAAATTTCTTATGTCTATGTAAGTATCCAAGCCAGCTATTGTATATAATATTATATATTATATATATATGATATTATATTAATAATATATATATATATATATATATATATCCTACTGTGGGAAATAGCAAGTACAATTAGGAATGAAATAAGGCTAAATTACAAAAAACTCCTCTGTCAAAACCCGCTTTTTCACTTTCCCCCCTATCATTTAAAACCCTACACTTTGCCCCCTTGTAAAATGAAAAATATGCACAGGGGGGTACGGTGTGACAAAATGACCATTTTGCCCTTCGCCATTTTCGCCTTCTCCCTCATCCTCCTCATCTGCGGACTCCATAGAGGGCATAGCAACAGGGAAGAGGGCAGTGCGCAGACGGGCTACGGGACTCTGGCCGTGAGGTGGTTGTGCGCGACGTCAAGCTGCTGGAGGTCGGTGGCGCCGGAGAGGGAGGACGGGAGGGGCCCTTGGAGGAGGTTGAAGCGATAGAGGGCGGGATGCAGCCGTCAAGTTGGTTGTGAGCGAGGACGACAATGGAGGCCGGGGAGTCGCCGAGGTTGGCGGGGATGGGGCGGCGGAGGCGGTTGGAGTTGAGGAAGATGGCGTCGAGGGGGCGGTCGAAGAGGGCGCGGGGATGGGGCCCTCGAACACGTTGAAGCAGAGGTCGAGGTAGCGGAAGGTGGGGAGGTCGAGGACGACACGCCGACGAAGCAGATGTTGCTAAGGTTGAGCTCGTGGAGGAGGGCAAGGCCGGCGAGGGCGCCGTCCTGGAAGCCGTCGAAGCAACAGGGAAGAGGGGCGGAGGGGCATTTTTGGCATAAAAAAAATTTTTATAACGGAATCGTAACGGAACCCTAACGACAGGAGGTGAAGTGCACATTTTTCATTTTACAATTGAGCAAAGTGTAGGATTTTAAATAACAGGGGGGGAAAGTGAAAAAACAGATTTTGACAGAGAAGTTTTCTGTAATTTAGCCATGAAATAATTATTAAAAATCCCCGTCTCGCAATTGTATCTATTTTTCTACTCTTTCTCTCTATTTTACTTATCATAATACCTGTGTTGGATTTTGCCTAAGAAAACAACACACTCCACTTGCTATTCTCCTAACCGTATGGTGCTTCTTTTTTCTTTTTCTTTTTCTGAATTAGATCTGCCAAGGACCTTCCCTCTTATCCGTTGCGTTGAGCAACTTTATAAACATGTTTATGGTTGAGTATTATGGTGTCTTATGATCGTACAAAGATTATTATTGGTAGAATCTCATGTTGCCATTGCTTCTAGATTTGATTTGATTTGATTTGATTTTTCTTACAAATGTGTGTGAAGACACTTTCTCCATATGCACAGATTGAAAATTGAGAGAAGTTTGCTCCGGTTTGATGCTGTGAATCCACTAGAGGTGGTAATTAATGGATACAAGTTTGCTCCGGTTTGATGCTGTGAATCCACTAGAGGTGGTAATTAATGGATACCAGAATACGCACCCAAGAACAACTTGGTTCACAATGATAAGTTCGAAATCCGTTTCACCCCGTTATTGGAAAGTTACAATCTGATGATCAACTTTTTAATCTATTATTATTGTTTTATTTTATATAAAAGGATTCACATATATGAGTTTCCAATCCATTATGGTCCCATTCTAATGCATCGGTTACTTAATTGATGGGTACTTGATTGAACTTAGAATTGGTTCCAGCTGGGGTTGTAAAAATTGCCTAGTTAATTAATTATTATTATACAAGCTATTCACAACAACCACATGGAAACTCTGGCACTGAGAGCTGTAATATAATAAAACATTTTTATGGCCCATAGGCTTTTTGGGTGGCCCATCATCAAATGGGCTATGTCTGAGAACCCATACGTATTTTACCACATGCCAGTTTAGTCTTATATTAGAAACTCAGAACTTAATACTCCTGGGCCCTCTTTGCAACTTCTTTTTAACACACTTTTGGAACAGAGATTTCCAAAACAACCATGACTTCTCATTTTAACCACTAGTTTATGTTTTACCAAAATTTATTTTCAGCTGCAAATCCTTGGACCTGCTGAACACTCTGAATTCTCTTATTAATGCGTCAAACTAAAACTTAATACTTTTAAACTTTCATAAAAAATTTCTATTTGCTAAAAAACTATGTACCAAAAATGCTCCAAAGATGCTTAATTTGTTTGGTCCATGTGGTTGCAGCCCTTTTTACCCTCCAAATGCTTCGGGTGCGGTACCGAAGTTGCCCTATAAGGTTGAATCAAAGGAGAGAACATAAATGGAAAGGAAATTCATTCAGGGGCCATTTTGTTAGCTTCTTCCTATCATCAAACATTATGTACAACTTAAACTCTACTCATCTGAGTCTTGCACCCATGCATGCAACCCAAAAGTTAAAAAAACACAAATTTAGAAGAAAGAAATTAAGGCCACGAAGAACAACACTCCTAGAACACAAAGTCAAGTGTTAGGAGGGCACCACCACGATCCGGCGCAGCGGATGCGCGACGTCGGTGCCGCCGGCATGCTCGACAAACTCGGCCGGGGAGAAGGACTTGCCGTGGCAGACGCACAGGATGCGGACCTCCGACTTGGTGTAGCGGTAGAGGAACCCCGTGACCGTGCGCCCGTTGGGCCCGTTCCCGGTCGTCGTCACGCACGGCATTCGCGGGAGGAGCGGGTCCTCGTGCTTGCTGTCATTAGAAGCTGGCGTGGGCTCGCCGCTGTTAGCAGAGGTGTTGGCAGTGGTTGCGGTGTTCGTCATCAAGCTGGATTGGGAAGCGCTCGAATTGCGGTTTTCGGTTAAGCTTATGCCTGAGTTGCTCCTTGAGTGGCTCCAATCGCTTGAGCCTATAATATAACAGGAAAGGAATCAGGGGCTAGGCTAAATTCAAACAAATGTTCCAAAAGATTCTTCCCAATTTCAATCTAACAGCTTCACAGTTGATAAATATATATATTTTTTCCTCTTTTTTTTTTTTGGGCACCAAATGTTAGTTGGTATACATACATTTATAGGGCCAAAATGCAAATCAATTAAGTTGGCGGGGTTTTTACGATTTCAACCCCGAGTTGTGGAGGGAAAAGGCGATTACCACAACAACAACAACAACGACGAAGACGACGAAAAAGTCCATCAGTGAGAGAGCTCAGAGCAGGTTATACATAACATACCTCGAACAGACCCACTTTGCTGATCCGACACACCCGACGAGCTACTCCCCGTCCGCGGCGAGCTCCCCGGCGACGCGGCGGCGCAACCCCCCTCTCCGGCGGAGAGGTTCACCGGGTTCCCGACGCCTGCCGGCGCCGGCGCCGGAGACCAGCACGGCGCCATGTATTGGAACCTGAACCCGTTCGACACTGGCATGTACTGCACCTGTTGGTGGGGGTGGAGATGGGGGTAGGGGTAGGAAAACACGTACGGCGCCGGCGCGTTAGGGTTCGGAAGGAACCCGATGCGGGGGAATTGGGCCGCCGTGGCGGCGCTCCGCCGCACACCGGAGATCGGCTCCGCCTCCCTCGCCTCCCTATCCCTCGCCCTCGATCTGGCCGCCGCAGCCTCCATCGCCGCCCGATCCACCGCCGCCGCAGCGCCACCCCCCACGCCGCCGACGGAGAGCCCGAGGCTCAGCTCCACCTCGGCCTCCGCCGCCGCTGGATTCGATCTCACCGCGATGCTCCTCGCCTCCCTCGGCGCCATTAACAAGGTTCAGATCCTCTCCCAACATACGCTCCACGATTCCATTTGGGAAGCGATTTTTAGGGTTAGGGTTGGGGTTTTCCCTTACCGGTAGAGGGTGGTGGAGACGCTGCGCTTTATAGGGGTGAGCGAGGGAGCCTCGGGAGATCCGAGCCGAAACGCACCGTCATCAACCACCCGTCGCGGGAGGATCTGCCACGTGTCTCCATCCGGGAGGTAGGGCCCCCGCTCGCTTGACACGTAGCACCTCCGGCGTGTGCCTCGCTCACTATCAGGATGCGTTTCCCTCGTTTTTGTTACGTAACGTGGAACGCGCCGGCTACGTTATCCATCACGTCAAAAGTACGGAACACCAAACACTGTACACTCTTCATTTGGCTAAGCGACACGTGCATAGGTTGCACCACGTCAGCAAGGGGAGTAAAGAAACTATCTATGAACCTGGTTCACCATGTCACCCATAGATTGCCCAATGCATCCACCCACCCTCTCTATTTTTTAAAAATTTTCGGTCTTTGTAGAAAATAATAAACTAATCACCATCCACACCTACAAGCTTCTTAAATAATAAATAAATGTATCACTTTTAATTTTAGATTATTATAGGTATAGTAATGTTATTTATATAATATATACCTCATCTATTTCAAGCTAGATTATTTAGATGCTATTTATTAAAAATTTTGTGAATCCTTTTTCTAGTTTTGTCAAAAAATTTTCACTAAAATATTCTTACGAATATTAGAACAAGTGTGTGTGTAATATTTATATTTAAATATAAGTGTATATGTAGCATTTTTTTTTATGAAAATGCTCTTATCTCCTTTAGCTGCGACTACATAAAATTAATAATAAATTTTCTATAATTATATAAGTATAATACTCTCAAAGCCTTGAATAATAATTTTGCCTATATATGTATGTAATTAACTTAGCAAAAATTTCGTACATAAAAGTTAAAAATTTAATTCAATATTAAATAATTTAAAATGAGAGTCTATATATAAAATGAAAATCATAAGGTTTTGGAGCGTGCTCTTCTAGAGCGCGTGAAGTTTGAGGGCCGGGTTTACGTAGAATTTCTTTTAACTATTGTAAACTAGAGATATTTTCAGTGTACGACTGAGTTGGTGCACAGGGTCCAGGAAAAATAATATTCACCAGAAACAGCCAGGTTTTTATCGGGGGCAACATCCCCCGGTGCATGCACGAGCCCACGTGGCCCATGTCTCGCTCGACGCCGTAAGCGTGACGCGTGTCGATACAAGGTTCACGCGTGCGAAGCATTACCTGGCACCTAAGAGCTTGGCGCGGTAGCACGTGGCGCCGCGCAAGGCCATGTGGCCTCGGGACCTCGTTGGCGTCGCCTTCCTCTTAGCTACACACGTGGAGGGCCCAGCGTGGGTGCGACCACTTCTAACGACACGTATATCCTCCTCCGGGGCGACGTGGCGCCTTCTGGTTGGTTGTAGGGTACAAAGTGAAAGCAATTTAGATTAGAGATTAGAGATTTTCGCAGCTGTGGACAGCGCCGTGGTGACGTGTAGTCGGATGAGAAGGAGACGTGTAATCAGTGTCCACGTGGACGTCTTTATTACCATAAGTTGACTCCATTGTGGGGCCCAGTTGTGTCCGTTCGTACGGTCAGCATATTACGTGGCGATCGCATTTCATTATCTTTCATTTTCTGGAAATATTTTCTTCGTAACTGAAAAGAAAATTAAAATCAAATTAATTTTATCCCGGAGGATTTTTTATATGGCGGGATTCGACCACGTATTTAGTGAGTTTGATTTTTCGATCTTTTCGAATATTAGTAGGGGGTTAATTTACGGCGAGGTGAGGTTGGAAAAAAAAAAAGAAAATCGTATATAGTCCGATTAATTAATAAAGGGAAAACTTCAAAAACCCCTCCTGTGGTTTCGTGCATTTTCACTTTGCTACCATGTGGTTTAAAACGTATCAATTTACCCCCTGTGGTTTCATTTTTATCTTTTCGGACGCTTTTTCGTTAATATTTCGTTAAATTATATACAAAAAACTTCAGATAACCATCTATATTTATCGAATAGTCACTTTAGTATCCTTTAATTTTAACTTTGTCACTGATTTAAAAAAAAATAATAATAAAATTGATAACAAAAAGATAAAAACGAAACCACAGGAGGGCAAATTGATACGTTTTAAACCACAGGGTAGCAAAGTGAGAATGCACGAAACTACAGGGGGGGTTTTTGAAGTTTTCCCATTAATAAATAAAAACATACTAGCTAATTTGTGTCTTAAAATAATATTTAAAGATTGTGTTTTATTTTTTAATAATTGAAAAATATTTTATTAGCTTTTGTTATTGTTATAGGAAATTTTAGTAATAGAGAAGCCTTTATCATTGGTAATTAAGATTTATGAGCTAGTGAAATTATTACTTCTTTTGATTAATGTTCGTATAATATATATATATATATATATAATTGAGCTTCTATACTTTTAAAAGTACCAAGTTATTGGTGCTTGTAGATTTTTAGCCATTGGATTAAGAGATATGCGGTTAGGATGATGTGGGCCTCCTAGGGTTGAATGAATGGTTGGTTGAATAGTATAATCTAATGATTGAAAATGATCCGAGAAGTAGATTTAACGGTAAAAAACTTACAAGTACCAAATGCTTGGTACTTTTACAAGCACCATAGCTGGACTCTATATATATATATATATGGATCATACACTGCTCTTTAAATCCTACTAGTGTTACAGACCCGCGCGATGCGGCGGATAGATAATAAAAATAAAATTTTAAATTTTTTTTTTAAAATAATAATAATTAAAATTTTAAAATGTATACGATAACAATCAGACCTGTTCTTTTCCAGGCTTGACTCACTCTCCTCTCCTTCAAAGCTAACGGAGAGAGGGTTGGAGAAAAATTATAGGATCAAATGAGTTACTGTATATATAACTTGAAATATTTTAAAGGATGAGCGAAATTTTAAAAATATAAATAATAGAATTAATATTTCGTGATAGTTACTAAATAAGATGTAGTTTTAGAAAAAAAAAAAAAAGGTGGATCATTAATTAGTAACAAATAATAAATTGATTTGTAAAATTTAATGAGTAAAAATATGGTAAGTTGAAAAGATTTTTCTTGGTAAGAAATGACAACATCTATGAAGCAAGAAAGATGGACCATATTTTTTTTATATAATTTGACAATTAATTATCACACTTTATAATAATTTATCAATTGCAATTACGAGGAACCGTTTTCTAATTTAGAAAATTAATTGCTAATAGAAACGGTTAGTATAAAATATAGAAGATTATGTGGAATTTGAAATGCAACAATAAATATCAAAATAAAAAAAAATCAGAAAAAAATTTCAAAAAAAGAGGTCATGCCATCTCAGCTTTTGTTATTGGGGATTGATAGGAAGTAATAGATTAGAGGGATATTAAAATCGGTATAATGTTTGAAGGCCTTATTTGAATGCAGTAATAAGTTATTCAATAACTTAATTAATATAGAAAAATTTTCGTGCAATTAAAAGTAATGAGTTTGGTTTTGTTTCTAAAAAAATTAGTATTCATAACTACGTACGGTAGTTTATTTTACTCCGAAAAACATGAGTCTAATAATTGATGTTACCTTGGATGCTAAGACTTTTCCGCATGGCAAAGTTAAAGAACTATAATTCCATACAACAACTTACATGAAGTATTACTCTATTTAGGATCATATGGAGTTTGCGCTTTTATGTGGTGAGAAAAAATATATATATATTTTTTGAGGTAAATGATACTGCATTGGGCAAATTATGTAATGAGCTTTATTTTGTATGGAATTAATTTTCTCTACTAATTTTTTTTCGTTAACTCATATGCAAAAAATTTCAGATATATTCCATATATGGTTCATCCAATATTCACTTTAGTACTCTTTTGTTTTAACTTTGTTACTGATTTAACAAAAAAAAATTAGTAGAGAAAATAACAAAAAGAGAAAAATAAAGCCATAGAGCACAAAAGTGATAAATTTTAAATCATATAGTACTAAAAGACGGTATTTAAAATTTTTTCTTAAATATATGTTTTGTTTGGTTCTAGGGAAAAGCGAGAATTCATACAGTCCTCTTAGTTCTTGTTTCTCAGAGTGTTAAATGGATCTTAAAATTGAACGGCCTCAAAGCTTGAGAAGTGTTCGGACTATTTTGGATCACCTATTTTATGGGCTGAAGGTTTAAAATACGAAGTTCTGTTTCGTAAGGCCTATTTGGCCCAATTGCGATCCAGACGACCCAACCCGATCCATTGCGCTGGCTTGGTCGGGCACATCGTGGTCGAACCAAACCAGAGGCCCAATTTGACGACACTTGGTCGCAGGTGCTCGGCACGTGCAAAGAAATGGTTTGGCGTGCGTGCGGAACCAGGCCCGCTCATTCGACCTCCGTCTCCAACGCCCCGTAATCCAATTCTCTGATGAAACCCTACTCCTCTCCCTCTGCACACCGTCCCTCCTCCCTCTCCCTCTCCCTCTCCCTCTCCCTCTCCCTCTCGAGCTCCTGGAAACCCTAACCATAACCCTAATTCTCTATCTCTCTCTCTATCTCTATCTCTATCTCTATCTCTATCTCTCTCGGCCTCTCTTTCTCTCTTTGTCGTTCTCCCCTGCCTTTGATGTCCCTCCAATCCCCGGAGTTCAAGTACATCACGCAGGAGTGCCTCCGAGAATGGAAGAGCTCCAACCCTAGCTTCAGGCTCCCCGATCCGGTCCCGATGAACCGGTTCCTGTACGAACTCTGCTGGGCCATGGTGCGTTTAGTCCTCCTCGATTTCTAGGGTTCTGGGGGTCGTTTTTGTGATTCGCCTGTGGTTGAACTTTGGTGTTCTGTGTATCCAGATTCGAGGGGAGTTGCCGTTTCCGAAGTGCAGGGCGGCGTTGGATTCTGTGGTGTTCAAAGAGGAGCAGGGGAGGGAGGAGATGGGGTCCGTTCTTGCGGATATCATCGCACACCTGGCTCTAGATGTGAGTATCATGAGCTTCTTGTCTTGCATCTCCTGTTAATTTAATTTTTGAGAATGGACGAATTGTTTTTGAACTTAAATTTTGATATATTTGGTCCACATGATGAACGGAGTATAAATGCACAGAAATTTTGAAATGGGTGCCTCAACTTCAAGAAATTTGGCTTTGCCTCGTATCGTTCCAAGATGTTCGATTTATGTACCTTTTAGTTAGAACATAATAAATATTTTGAGGCACGGCAAGCGACCATACACTTCAGGCTTTGGTCCCCGTGACAGAAGACATAAGGCAATCCAAAAGCGCTTGATCCAAGAAGCACTTGATCATAATCTAGCCTAATTTTCATGCGGCATATGGGCTATTCTGTAACCTAACAGTAAATTCTGTTACTTGATTGTGCCATTATAATGGTATTTCTTCTCTTGAGACCTGATATTTTCATGGTAAATTTGATTGTATTTCTTATTGTATTTTGCAGCTTACGATCTCTGGGGATCATCGCATTCGCCTTGTTAAAATGGTAAGACAGCGGTTTCAGTTTTTGACCTTATAAATTGAGTCTGTGATTAAACAGTCATTACATCCGATACACTTGAATGGGCTTGCCTGAAGCTGCAGTTCTCTTTGAATCAATCAAAAAAAATGTATGCGGAGTCATGTGGTTTCATGAATGCTTATACTTCCTCTTCCTTTAGCATTACTCAAATTTTAAAAAATATTTAAAACAAAAGTAAATCAGGTCTTCATGCCTTTTATAATTCTTGTACTAAATCTCGATGCATTATCTCTTAAAGTAAAATTTGCTATAAGAATACAAATATTATAAAGCTACATAATCTCCGGGCGATGCTCTCAATCTTGAATTTCTTCAGTGTAATTTGCTGCACGAACTTTGGATATTTTATTATTACATTATTATCATGTAAATATAGACTTATTGTGTTATTTGTTTTACATATTTATCTACTAACTATTAAAGAAAAGAAATTACAAATCACCCTGCGTAGTTGTCATGTAAATGTAGCCTTTTTTTCACTGGTTCTGCATACTTATCTACAAGCTATTACTGAAAAGACATTCTAAATCACCTTGGGTGCCGTTACAATTCTCTGCTGTTGCATGAGAGCAGCAATACTTAACAGAGAAAATGTTGAGGTTACCAAATAGGTACCACTAGCTTGCTCCTCTGGAATATTGTTCTGTTGTTGTTTAGTCATATCTCCAATACATGTTTGACTGGGACTCCAAATGAAGTTCTTATGTGCCACTCGCGACAACACAGTGTTGCTATGATGATTCACTGCTGCTTGCTTTGCATCTTTTATAGTTTTGACCAATGAACTTGCCTGCTGCTTTAAATAATAGGTGATATTTGTTAGTACTTCGAATTGTTTTAATCTTTCAAACAAGTCTGGTTTTGATGGGTTTCATATTTTCCTAAGTTTCTTTTTTAAGATTTATTCATTTATCTATCTGTCATGCTTCTTACGTACATATCAAAATTCCTTTGTAGGCAAAATCGCTGGTGGAATCTTCTTTTGTTCCAGCAAGGCTTTTGCAAGAGCGCTGTGAAGTGAGAACTTTTAGCTGTTGTAAAATTGTCTTCCAACTGACCCATCAATACTTGTACAGAAGGTGCTAATCCTTTTCTCCGACACATAGGAAGAATTTCTGTGGGAAGCGGAATTAAGCAAGGCAAAAGCTCAAGATCTTAAGACCAAAGAGGTATGTGAGCTGGATGCTCGTTATCATATTATTGTTTATTCATATTTTAACCAATAGTGTGAAACTAAAACTAATCATGGCCAATCCTTGTTTTCCTCTTTCTGCTTACTAAATTGGGATGTTCTAGAGACATGCTATGAGTAATTCTGCAGTACTTCTAATCTTAGTTTCCACAGAGCATCCTTTATTATTTTTCCATAGTAAGTGATACACAGCAGTTGGCAATCTAGGATCTTTTGTATTTAGCTAGATTTTTGTATATTTGAAGGTTGGCTTAATTGGGAATTGTTGTTCCACAGCTAGTTTGACTGCTTTCGCTTTCTCACTGATTGGTATGTCAGTAATATGCATGTTTTCGTGGAGTGCAGGTTAGAGTTAATACTCGCCTTCTTTATCAGCAAACAAAGTTCAATCTTTTACGGGAAGAGAGTGAGGGTTATGCTAAGTTGGTAAGTACTTCTTCATTCTGCTCTTTTGGCATGTTAACCAAAGTTTTCGCCTTTTGCGATGGAATTGACTTCTCAATTATCTTTATTGTTTCCGATGGACTATGCTGTTTTACACCATTCTTCCATTTTATTTATTGCAAGTAGCCAATTAATCTTTTTTTTTGGGGGGGGATTTCTTAGGTTACACTTCTTTGTCAAGGTGGTTTAGATTCAATTAATCGAAATACATCAAGAGTGACAATTAGTATTATAAAGGTATGCTGCTGGATTTTTCGCAAACAAATTTCAGGTATCAAGTAAACAAACTTTGTTTGGTTCTCTCTAATAACTCGATTTTCTCTGCAGTCATTAATTGGGCATTTCGATCTGGATCCTAATCGCGTTTTCGATATTGTAAGCTTTTTATCTTATTCTATGTTCTTAAGCACGGTTTCTTCTACTTTTTTTACTTAGGAAGTTAGTTGAGAATGCAGGAAGATATTGTGTTGTTGAAAAGCTTACTGCTAGATAAGAAAGTCCAAAGAAACCTTCTGACCTAATAATGAAATGGCTATTTCCTGTGTATGGTAGGTGCTGGAGTGTTTTGAACTCTATCCCGAGAATCATATATTTTATAACTTGATTCCTATATTTCCGAAGGTATATCCTATCACCGCAAGTTTATTTCTTCCATTTCCATGGTATTGTTTTGCTATTGGCTTTTGTCTCTGTTGTTCTGTTACAGTCACACGCTGCTCAAGTTTTGGGATTTAAGTTCCAGTATTACCAGCGAGTTGAAGTCAATACTCCTGTTCCTTCTAGCCTTTTCCGACTTGCAGCTTTACTGGTGAAAGCAGAATTTATCGATCTTGATAGTATGTAAGTATTGTGCACTAATTTGTACATAGTAAAGTTGCTTTGCTTGGGCCTCCATATTTTTTGTTATTGGGTCTTTTATTTTTGCACGTCCTTTTCAGTCTTTTTTTAGTTAGTCTTTTCTTAGTTGTAAGATCTGTTTCTTGCTTGGATTTTATTGAATTTACATGACGACCACTGTTTTCAGAGTATTTTTGGAGTCTGCATCAGTCATCAAAATGCTCTTAGTATATGTGTTGTAGCAAATCTTTATAGGCAGCTTCTGGATTTTCTGCCTTGTTTTCTTTCTCTTTTTTCCCCTCCTCAAATCTGACAATATCTGTTGTTTTACCTTACACGTGGTGCCTGTAAGTGGAGTATCATGCTGGAAGTTGGTTTTTTTTATTACTTGGGATTTGGTGGTGCTGTGCTGCATCTTTCATTTGCAGGAGGGTTGTAAGTCGGAGGCAATTGTATAGGATGGGCTCTTTTCTTGGTTCTCTTTTGACTTGTTTATAGAGGTTTGAATATTTGGTTGTTGAGACTGAATGTTGGATAAATTAAGATTCAAGCAATGAACCTACAAGTGAGAGGAAGCCAGCTTGGTTCCAGTCAAAGAAAAAGTTTTTACCTTGGCCTACATTGAGAATGTGATAAGTTTGAAGGTTGATGGAATGTTCTGTTTTGCCACTTATTTTCTGACGCAGTCGCTGTACTGTTCTGCTTCCCTTTCCAGGCTGTTAGAACTCTTTTTACATGCATTTTTGTGGCTGAACTTGATAGATATGGTGATAATGGGAGCTCTGTCATGGCATTGAATATAGTTTGCTTGTTGGTGTCATTTACAGCCAAAGAAAGTGAGATCTAATTACTTCTAACAAGGTGGACAGATCTGACCAAACCATGTACATGGATAGTAAAACATGACCCTAGAGTCCAGTTCTGGCAATTTGTAATTGATTATAATGGAGAGCTAGCTCTTTATTTGTCTTTGGTTCGAAGCTTGATGTGCCATTGGAATCCAGTGACGTAAAGATAATTTATATCTATGAAATCTTCGGCAGCATAGCACGGTTACAATAGACAAGGTGGTTCGCATTACCTTGCCTTTTACACGTTTATATACTGATATATTTGTATAAATGTTGGTATATCACAAGGGTTATTGGACAAGAACTGGAAGCAGGAGATTGATCTTTTTCCATTCTTAGATGAGCTAATATACATAGCTTTAATGAGGAGATTGTGAATGGTATGCTATTGCAATTGATGGTGTTGGTGAAGATATCAAGCTGATATTTACACAATGATGGTTCCACTTTTTATTCTTTTGGCTGTCATGAATGTAGCACTACCAACCAAAGAAACTGACAAATATTGAGGAAACCTGAGGGGGCAGGTTTTTCTTTGATCTGCTGTTCGCCTCATTATTATGCGTACGTGAGACAATAGAAGCATCAGTCAGAGAATTTTTCTCTTTGCTAACTTTGAAGATGAGCGATGCTGTTGTCGAATCAAAGGCGAGTTTCATGTATTCTTGTGATATTATTCTGGGTCATGCCCGTATCTATTTGTTTGTGTGAAATGCGTAAGCAATTCACTTTTTCTAGTTTTCTGCTGTAAGTTGGCACACTGAGGGAAAAAGTATAATTTAGCATATCATATTGTTGGAATGCAGTACAAGTTATGCTGTCTCAATGATAAAAAATATGCCAATCCCTTTTGGACTTTCTGATCATTGAGAGGTGCTGTAGCTGACTCCAGATGATGTCGAGTCATCAAGCAAATTGAGTCCATATTGAATGTTATTATGTAACATATGTGGGATATATAAGTGAAGCTTATCTGTGCTGTTTGCTTTCATTTCTTAAACATCTACGTCCATTTTTTGTTGACATCAATTGATAATTGGTTGATTGTTGCATAAACCAATGTTTGCATAATCTTGTTGACATTTTCAGTAGTTGTATTATGATGGGGCTGTTATTATTGTTATTATTAATTGTAGACAGCGGTTGGAACTCTTATTGCACTTTCTTAGGTGAAACAGTATTTGAAGTTCTCTGAAGGGCCATGGTTAAGTATCTAATCAGGAAATTGTTGGGACTTTTAGGAAAAAGTCATTTTTATATGGAGTTTAACAATTTTTTTTTTCTGAAGTTGTGTCTAGTTCTGGATATCTTTGTTTTAAGTGCTGCATACGTGCTTTTTGAATGGCCATGCTGCATTAGCATCTTGTTGCTAGAGTCTTCCTTAACAATTAATTTGCTTGAGAGAGGTACACAGTACACCAAAACTACTGTGCTTTTAATGAGGGCTTGTCAATGAAAACAGAGTGCCTTTTGTGAACTAGAAGTTTGGGATTGCCAAACATTCTGTGCATAGTTAATTCCTGGCTATTATAACTCTTGTGGAATTTCTGAATCCAGCTTTGGTGTGCGTAGCAGGCATGTTCTATTAACTGCTCCTATGTATGGGACATCTTGGTTGGGTTGATTTTTGTCCATTTTTCTTTCTGAATATTTTATTGAATGTGGGGGCAATGAAATCATTTTATTTGACACAAGCATTCGTTTCTAAGGTACATCTGCACTGTCATATGAGGCACATTTTTGAAGTGTGAAAGCTCGTCATTATCCCTTCGTGATTCCATATACTATAGGCAATTAGCTACTTAGTTTATTCTCTGAAGGCTTGTGATCCCTTCCTTATCATTCTAAGCTGTCATATAAGCCTCATTTTTGAAGCGGGAAAGCTCGTCACTATCTTTTCCTGATTACGTATAACATAGGCAACTAGCTACATAATTTAGTCTCTGAAGCCTTGTGATCCATCCTTTATCATTCTTAGGCTTAAAATCTCTGAAGGCTTATCTGTTTTATTGTGTTGGATTGAGATGACCACTCATTTGAGCTGGTTGATGAAGTCTTTTCGTTGTGTGATTAATGTGTGCTTATATTGTTTGTTTGTCTATTTCTTGTTGCTATTATTTTCTTACTTATTTGATTGATTTGTTAATAGTATCCTTAGCTTTGCCTTGGTTTATCTTTGACATTCTTATTTTTCTTTTAATTATTTCTGTCCACCTTTTGTTTCAGATACACACACTTACTTCCCAAGGATGATGAGGCATTTGAGCACTATGATGCTTTTATTGCAAAACGGATTGATGAGGTTTGCTTTTTTTTCTTTTGTCCAGATTTGCATGCTTGAAGGTTTTCTTCATAGTATTTGCTGATGACATCATTTTCTGTTTTCTTCTTTTTTTTTTTCACTGGCAGGCTAATAAAATTGGTAAAATAAATCTTGCTGCTACTGGGAAGGACCTCATGGAAGATGAAAAACAAGATGTAACTATTGATTTGTATACTGTGTTGGACATGGAAAGTGATGCAGTTAGTGAACGAGCTTCTGAGAATGAAAAGAATCAGAAACTTGGGTTGCTCGCTGGTTTCCTTTCTATTGATGATTGGTAAGTTAGGTTCAATACACCGTTTTTGATGATTGGCTTGCTTCTAGTTCTGTCTTGTAAAATATAGTAACCACATTTAGTATGTTATTTTTAGTTAGCCCCATTAGTTGCTTTTGTTGTTTTCGTTTACTAGTTTCTGAAGTGTTACTCGTTGCAAAAATTCGGTTGAAGGACATTAATTCAAACCCTTAACCTGAACATGCATCTCTTTTCTACATTTCTAATTGTACCATTCATCTATATAAATGTTCTGATCTCACAATTCTAATTATTGTGGGTTCTGAAGAACAATTTTATTTTCAGCTGACCTGCAAAATATATTTTCAACCAAAACATTGATGACTTAGACTGCATTATGAAAAAAAACATTTATAAGGAAAACAATTTTGAAATCCCATGTATGATATCCTCTTCAATGTTTTCTGAATCGATTTGGTTGACTATTCATTATTAGCATTTGTGCATCTATCTTCCATGTAGCATGTCTGTCATTTTACTATAATTTTTTTATTTAGTACTGTTTTCGTTTATGTTGTTTTTTTCTCTTTATAATTTATGAAATATTATCTGTTGTTGATTGTCTGCTGATTTTACTGCACCGCTGCAATGCAGGTTCCATGCCCAAATACTTTTTGATCGTCTTGGTCACCTAAATCCTGTTGAGCATGTTCAAATTTGTGAGGGTTTATTTAGGTTAGTCAAGTGTTCTTTCCTTTTAACTTGTTTATTCTTTCTAATCTGTGGTTGTCAGTTGCTTAGACAGAGAGCTCTTTAATTGTTTGTTGATTTGAAAAATTAGGCTGTGAAAAGATATGATATTTGTTCTCCTAAATCTTGCAAGAGTCTGTTGTGCTTGTGTTAGAGAACAAGATATTAATTAGTCTCTGTTGCCTTTTTCACTCTGGATTTTCTCAGGAAGCTTGTTCTTGTTAATGCATGTAATAGCTTTTTTTAGCTGTCAATTTGCATTGCGTTGTCAGACCACTTTTTTCGAATTTGTCCGTATCTGGAAATTGACTGATTTGAACTGACTTTTCCATTTTGTTCACATCTTTTGTTTCCATCAAGTGGTTATAGTAGCAGAGGAGGGTATGCTGCTATATTATGTAACTTCCCCTTTCTATTTTACCTTCATCTAGGGTGATTGAGACGAGTTTATCTTTTGCATATGCTATAATTTGCCAAACACATCATCATGCTGCTATATTATGTAACTTTCTCCTCCTTTTTTACCTACATGTAGGGTGATTGAGAAGAGTTTGTCTTCTGCATATGCTATAGTTTGCCAAACACATAATGAAACCGCTGGGAGCTCAAATTCCATCACTGATGCCATGGAAGCAACAACAGCCTCTTCTCCAACAAACTCTTCTATTAACCTTCCACGAGAGTTCTTTCAGATGCTGATTGCTGTGGGCCCTTATCTGCATCGTGATACTGAACTTCTTCAGAAGGTGTTATAAAAATTCTTTGTAAATGTTCAATCATGAAAAATATCGCTTATGCTTTATCTTTCCCAGTTCATGCGTCACACATTTTTGAATGTGCTTGTCATTCTTGACCTCAGAACTCTTTGAGAATTTCCTTATTTC
This sequence comes from Ananas comosus, assembly GCF_001540865.1. Classification (NCBI taxonomy): domain Eukaryota; kingdom Viridiplantae; phylum Streptophyta; class Magnoliopsida; order Poales; family Bromeliaceae; genus Ananas; species Ananas comosus. Next base: position 23,777,422 of record NC_033621.1, on the reverse strand, counting down.
TAGCTATTTTTGGTAGAATACATTCCATTAATGTGAAGCTGATAATCAGTTGTATGTTTGGTTATTACATGTATGTATACACATGCAGGTTTGCAGAGTGCTGAGGGCATACTATCTGTCTTCACGAGGCTTACGCTATACTGCTTCAAATATGATTTCTTCTGAATCAAATGAAACAAAGAGGTCTAAAGAAGCTAGGTTTAGGGTTGAAGAAGCGCTAGGGTCATGTTTGCTTCCTTCATTGCAGCTGATCCCTGCAAATCCTGCTATTGGGCAGGAAATTTGGGAAGTCCTTTCTCTTCTACCATATGAGGTTTGCTATCCACATTCTTGTTCTTGGTTGGCCATTTGCAAAGAAGCCCACTATTATTTTGTTTTTGCAACTTTGCCCCTTTTTTTTTGTTATTGCAATTTGGGAGTAAAATATCCTCACATAGATTGGAAGGCCACTGACTGGAACTCTGTGAGACATGGGCCAGGGTTGATTCAGTCTATAAAGAAGATTGTAGCCTAATGATGCAAGAATGTGAAAGAAATTGGACTTAAGTTGCGAAATCAATAGAAGGGTGTATTATTTATGCAAAATCTTCTTCTTGGTAGAGCATAATTCACTATGGCGTGTGATTTTTGGTGTATCTTCGTGAACAGGCCCGCTACCGGTTGTATGGTGAATGGGAAAAGGATGATGAACGAAGTCCTATAGTTCTTGCTGCAAGGCAGATTGCAAAGGTGGTTAATTCTTCTATTTGATGTGGTAATCACCTCATTCATATTATCGCTTAAATTTACTTGCTGCCTTTTCTTCATCAGTTGGACACAAGAAGGATCTTGAAGCGACTTGCGAAGGAAAACTTGAAGCAGCTTGGTCGCATGGTCGCCAAACTTTCTCATGCTAACCCAATGACTGTACTTCGCACTATTGTCATTCAGGTTTTGTGCTTCTTAAAGAAAATAATAATCTCCTTTTTGTTTGCCAGAGTGACTTTTCTTTTAAAAAAACTTTTTTTTTCCCTGACAATCTCTATGTGCAGATTGAGGCTTATAGGGATATGATTACGCCAGTAGTCGATGCTTTTAAGTACTTGACGCAGGTGCCTTGCAATCTCTCTCTCTCTCTCTCTCTCTCTCTCTCTCTCTCTCTCGGTGTTTTGTCTTTTGTTTAGAATAATTATTCTAGTTGCCTTTTTGTTGCATCCATGACCTACTGACAGAAAGGATTACAAATTTTGTACTCGAGCATCTTACATACTTTCCAATAAATGCATATTTTTCATTCTACTTTCCCTACAATTCTCTGAACTTTCTTCACCATTGTTTATTCTTCTAAAATTTATGAGTGCAGATTTGACATGCTTCTATGTTACAGCTGGAGTACGATATATTAGAATATGTTGTCATTGAACGCCTTGCTCAAGGAGGACGTGAGAAGCTGAAAGATGATGGCCTAAATCTCTCAGATTGGCTTCAGTCTCTTGCCTCCTTTTGGGGCCACCTGTATGTATTTCTGTCATTCTGAAAATCTACAACTTTATGTTTTGTCTCTTATCTCATTAGATGAAGTAAATTTTAGGTTAATTAATGCTTTAAGCAACCCAATTGCCTTTATATTGCCGCGAATATTTAATTTCAAAGAAGAGTATATATTTTTCTCAACATTGAGTACAGCGCTGTAGCTTTTGTTTGCTTTATAATGAATTTTATGATTTTATCTGTGTTCATTTTTTTCATTCTTATAGGTGTAAGAAGTATCCTTCAATGGAATTGAGAGGCCTTATTCAGTATCTTGTTAATCAGTTAAAGAAGGGCTCGGGTGTTGAGCTTGTTTTATTGGAGGTACTTTGCATTATATGTCTTTTTCAAGGTAATTTTTGGCTATAACTTATTTTGAGTTTAACTTGTTGACTTACGCAGGAGCTAATTCAGCAAATGGCGAATGTGCAGTACACTGAAAATATGACTGAGGAACAGCTAGATGCTATGGCAGGAAGTGAGACATTGCGATACCAAGCTACGCTTTTTGGAATGACGAGAAATAATAAGGTGCAAACTGATCTTTTATTTTAATTGATATATCTTTGGCTGTTTGAGATGAGGCATAACATAGCAAATAGGGATCCTTTGGCACTAATTTGATTTTCTTGATTTCTTCTCTCCGTAAAATGGGATGTCAATCTCAACCACCATCACCTATTATGTTTCTTAATTTCATCACCTATAGCTTTTGAATGTGATGCATTTGATTAAGGTGAAAGAATTGTAGCCTTCTTTGCGCAACAACATCTTTTACTTTAATATGACAATTCTTGTCTCCCGAAAAGTAGAAAAAATTTAGTTCTTCCATTTTTTTTGTTTCCTTTTTTTTTGCTGCAGTAATGAAATATGCTCTATTTTGTTTCTTGGCTTATTTATTGGTCAGAGAATAAGCTTACTTCTTGACCCCATTTACCCTATCCCTTATTAACATACAAAGGGTTCATCCCACATTGATTGAATTGAAATGGTGATTAGTGACATAGAAATAATACCGTGAGCTCTTGTTATTGCTTGACAGATTCCTCTCTTTCATTTCTATACTTTGGTGACCTATAAACAGATTTCTAGTGAGTTAATATTAGATCAACCACTGGCTAGTGCTGTCACGATAAGAACCTATGTAAATGTGTGGATGTGAAGATTGTGAACTATAACCACCAATACTAAATATGTTTGCAGTTTCAATCGAGCACTGAAAGCAAAGAAAGAGTTAAAAACTTTTGATTCCACTCTCCTGTAATTAGATGGAAGCCATGCAAACTGACTTCCAAACTCATACTCCTTTTTATACCTGAGATGCATAATTGTCTTGTTATGGCATCTGAATCTCAGTAAACGTAGTACTAATTATTTCATATTGTAGTGAGAACACAGGGTTTATTTGTGATGCCCTGTTTTAACTTAAAGTTTATATCTATGTTTAGTAACTAGTTCTTTGTTTCATTTTTTTTTTTTTTCATGCTGTTCACCTAGCTCATAAATTCTTTTATTTTTACTTTTAATACTATATATTCTATTGACCGTGCCTAGCGCAATTGGCTAAGGGCTTGATGGTTGATATTCGAGTTCTCAAGTTCAAAGTCTGGTTGCTTCACATTTCTAGCTGAGTTCATTTCTAAAAATAAATGAATGAAGCGGGTAGCTTGCTGCCTTCCTCTTAATATATATATATATATATATATATATATATATATATATATATATATATTCTAGATCTGCATGTTCCTCGACTATTTTATGACCTTATCAAGTGTTATGTATTGAAATACCATCATATTGAATGTCAGAAAATTTCTGTTTCAGGTATTGAGTAAATCTACAAACCGACTGCGGGACTCCTTACTTCCAAGGGAAGAACCTAAGCTGGCAATTCCTCTGTTATTGCTGATAGCTCAGCACCGCTCCATGTAGGCAAATCATGTGCTCTGATGTCTTAAACTTTTGCCTGATTTTCCGTTCTTTTCTACAAATTTTACCATTCATAAAACCAAAGCCAATACTAAAATAATGATGTAGCTTATATGGTAAATGTTTCGAGGAAAATCAGTTAATGTTGTGAGCTGAGATGTTATACGATTGATCTCGAGTGTCCGACTTTTGTACCAAAGTTCCGCCCCTTAGTTTTGTCCTTTGTCCAGAAGAAAGGATTTCAACGAGTTTATTTTAAAGATTTTGGTACATGATTTGTGCATGCTGTAAGCACGATTATTCTGTAGGATGTGTTAAAATGTTATTTATGGTGCTCTGATCTCAGGGTTGTTATCACCATGGATGCATAGAATATAAATCGTCCCTATATTAAATTATAATGTGTTTTTTCCTGCAGAAATTATCAGCCTAGATTTTTCCATACGGGTAGTTAGAAATATTATGTTTATGCTCTGATCTCAGGGTTGTCATAAATGCGGATGCGCCATACATCAAAATGGTCAGTGAGCAGTTTGATAGGTGCCATGGAACACTTCTTCAGTATGTTGAATTTCTTTCTAGTGCGTTTGCTCCTACAAACTATGCTCAGTTGATTCCTCCTCTAGATGAGCTTGTTCATAAGTATCATCTTGATCCAGAGGTAATATTTCAGTGAATGCGGCATCTTGTACTGAATCATCAATTTGTACGGATATTTAGTTTCTAGCCATTAACTATTTAATCAAGTTAAAATGTAATCCAGGTAGCTTTTCTCATTTATCGGCCTGTTATGAGACTCTTCAAAAACAGGAATGGGGCTGAAATTTGTTGGCCTCTCAATGCCATTAGAGATCTGAACATGCCGAGCGATGAAAATGAAGAACTTCCAGTTTCATCCAATGATTTCATTTTGCAACTTGGCTCCCAGAAGCCAGTCATGTAAGCTTCCTTTTTGAATAATATTAATATCTGTACTGAATCAATCACGTGAGTACATTCTATTTTTCATATTCCCATTTGTAGCAGGTGGTCCGACTTCCTTTTTGAATAATATTAATATCTGTACTGAATCAATCACGTGAGTACATTCTATTTTTCGTATTCCCATTTGTAGCAGGTGGTCCGACCTTCTTAACACAGTGCGATCAATGCTGCCTTCAAAGTCTTGGAATAGTCTTTCTCCTGAACTGTATGCCACATTTTGGGGCCTAACACTTTACGACCTTTACATCCCTAGAAACCGATACGAGTCAGAGATATCAAAACAGCATGCCGCTATTAAAGCATTGGAAGAACTCTCTGACAACTCAAATATAGCGATCACAAAGCGTAAAAAGGAGAAGGAAAGGATCCAGGAGGTTCTTGATAGATTGATTAATGAGTTTCAGAAGCACGAGCAACATGTTTCTTCTGTGCGACTAAGGCTAAGTCGAGAAAAGGACAAGTGGTTGAGTTCTTGCCCTGATACTTTGAAGATCAATATGGAGTTTCTTCAGCGTTGTATATTCCCACGTTGTGTATTCAGCATGCCCGATGCCGTATATTGCGCTATGTTTGTGCATACATTACATTCACTTGGAACACCATTTTTTAACACAGTGAACCATATCGATGTCCTGATCTGTAAAACACTACAACCCATGATCTGTTGTTGTACTGAATATGAAGCAGGCAGGCTTGGGAGATTTCTCTATGAGACATTAAAGATGGCCTACCATTGGAAGGTGGGATGTAATTTATGGAAGAGTATACCTTTTCATTAATTACAGTTTTCTGAATGATTTTGAGATTTTAATTTTGTTCTCCTTCAGAGTGATGAGTCTATTTATGAACGGGAATGTGGAAACATGCCAGGGTTTGCTGTATATTACAGATACCCAAACAGCCAGCGTGTTACTTATAGTCAATTCATGAGAGTATGTTTTTCTTTCCATCAGCTGTTATTTCCTTTTGTGCTTTTTGTAGTCCAGAGAATTGATCATCTGCTAATGTTACTTACAATGTTCCCTTGTTCTCAATTATTTCCTTCAATATTAATTTTACTTCATGAAGTTCAAGTGTAATATGTTATTAAGCATTTGTAAAATGGTAGGTTATAAATGTGAAGCCTTACTAAAGATATCATGAGTCTATATGAAGACCGGCGACATTAATACCTTACTCTTAGTTTTGTAGTCATCTTTGACTTTATTTTGGAAGATGGAATAGCCCTACAACCAGAACTAGGCAATATTTTTATAGTATTGTATTGATATGTAGCAATATAGTGCTGCATCTAAGTTAATGTGACTTTTGCTTGTGAAAATGGTTGCTAACAATTTAGCTTGGAGACAATTAGCTGTTGCAATTTGTAGGCATGCAAAGAGATTTACAGCTCTAGGCATATGTATTGGCTGATATTCTTTCACAAGTAGAAAGCTAATATCTGCGAGAGATTTACATTAAAAAAAAAGTTGGTATAAAAATTCAAAATCATTTTAAATATATGAAAAAAAATATTTTACATTTGTTTTAAGACTTGTTCTGTGCAACAAGTCAACTATTGTGAGTGCCGTAGAATATTTTACTACATTAGGTGATATCACTGGAAAATGAGACACAGATGTTGGTTATTACGATTTACTGAAAAAAGTGCTCCTATCAGTTCATTTTTCAGCGTTACCGGTTTTGAGCTGAGTATTGATATGTTTTCTTGAAGGTGCATTGGAAATGGAGTGGAAGAATGACTAGATTGCTCGTGCAGTGCTTGGAATCTACTGAATACATGGAAATAAGAAATGCCCTTATTGTGCTGACAAAAATTTCTAGTGTTTTTCCTGTCATTCGTAAGAGTGGTATTAACATTGAGAAAAGGGTAAGAAGTTTATATTTTTTTACATTCTTTCAACCATAGCTGTAAGCTAATTGTAGCTTTTCTTATTATGTTTTATAACTTTCCAGGTAGCTAAAATCAAAGGGGATGAGAGGGAAGATCTCAAAGTTTTGGCAACTGGTGTAGCTGCAGCTTTGGCTGCTCGCAAGGTCAGTATTTTCTTTTACTATTACAGTGATTCTTCCCAGGACCATTCCATTCTGAACTTACTGATTCTTCGGATTAAAACTTGCAGAGCTCATGGGTTTCTGAAGAAGAATTTGGCATGGGGCATATTGATCTGAAGCCTTCAGCATCACCTGCGAAAGCTCTTACTGGTAAATTGAGCAATATGTGAAAGGGGCTTATATATATATGTGTGTGTGTATATATATATATATAGAGAGAGAGAGAGAGAGAGAGAGAGAGAGAGAGAGAATTGAGCTCCTATGCTCTTAAAAGTACCAAGTCATTGGTGCTTGCAGGTTTTTGGCCTTTGGATGAAGATTTCTAGGGTTTGGAGAATAGTGGTCCCCTAGGGTTGAGGGGATGGTTGGTGGAATAGCATTATCCGAGGGGTGGAATTGGTCAAAGAGATAGATCTAATGGTGGGAAACTTAGAAGCATCAAGTGCTGCTTTTAAAAGCACCATAGCCGGACTCTCTCTCTCTCTCTCTCTCTATATATATATATATATTCCAGCTGAAATACTATTAATAGTATATTTATAGTACATATTATAGATTTTTTAACCTTTGTATGTGTACTAGTAATAGTATCAAGGGTAAACCCTAAGCATCCAAGGGTTAAAAAGTCTATAATATACACTATTCATATGCTTTTAGAAGCACTCCTCCTCAATACCGTATGCCCTTCAAATAATGTATATCTGAGTCTGAATCTTCAAATAGTAACTAATTTTAGTCATCCAATTCATGGGTGATGATGATTTTTTATTAGGAAGATTTTTGAGGAGCATTTTTCTGAGTAAAAGGGTAGAATATGTATGTATTACATTTATTATATGAGAGGCATATTGCAAAACTTTTTTCCAAAAAAAAAATCAGATTTTGGAGGAAAATGTATGTAAATAGATAACATCACAGGATATATAAATATAATTATATCTGTATTGAAAATGTTTGGCCAACTATGATGACATTGCCAATGCCATTGCAGGGAATCAGGCCATTGATCCTCTAAATGCAGCTAAAGATCCAATGGCACGCATGAAATCCTCAGATAGCAGAGCAGAAAAATCAGAAGGTGCTATGCTTCCAAAATCTGATATTTCACAACAAAAGCGTGGTGGCATGTCTGCAAACGGGCATGATCACTCTTCACCAGCACCATCTAAACCTTCTGGGGTAGAAGTTGGGTCTGAGGAACCAGTTACAAAGGCGTCTCAGAAGTCTATGGTTGAGTCTGAGGTACACCTATGTAGTGATTATATTTAAGTTACCTTACTGGAACATTATGGATTTTCAACATTAATTGCTGGCTAATATGTTCACTCCAGCTTAAGAGATGCTCAATGTTTGCTACAGAAGAATTTACTTATAAAATTGTTTTTAATAAATCTAAACTTGTACCGGTCAGTCTTATAGCTTCACTTATATTAGTCGATTGCATTCCTATTCTTGATAAACTAATTTAATTCTCTCTTAACTTCGTCATGTTAGGCTTGTTTGTTAAAATTCTTCAAATATTTTGCACTATTGTGTGGTTAATCTTATTTCGACATTCTATAGTTGCTATGTATGGGCATGCATCAATATACTTTTAAATAATGGTGTTGATCCCTACAGGCGAGACCTCAACAGAAGCGGACAACTCAGAACTCTCTTGGAAAGATCCCAAAACAGGATGTTGTTCGAGAAGATGCTAAATCTGGAAAAGATGGAGGTGCAGTTGCTTCAGCTGCTTCTAATGGTTTTGATATTCATGACCCAGCCGCTAAACAACAAAAGAGAAGTGCTCTGACTGAAGAACAGGATAGAGCGACTAAACGCAAGAAGGGAGACGCTGAAGGCAAGGATGATGAAGAAAAAACTCATATTCCAGATCATGACAAAAATGCAAGTGAGGAGCAAATTTCAGGTAGGCCAGATAAATCAAAAGATAAAGGTAATGAGAAGTATGACAAAGAGCAAAGAGATAAGATCCGTGGGGAAGATAATCTTGAGAGATTAAGGGATAAGTCGGTGGAGAGAAGTGAACGTTCTACAGAAAGGAGAGATGATAGGAATAAGGAGGAGAGAAGCAAACTGAGACACAGTGAGGCTCACAATGATGAGCGCTTTCATGGGCAAAGTTTGCCTCCGCCACCACCTCTTCCTCCCAGTTTTGTTCCTCAGTCAGTTGGAGGCAACCGAAGAGATGAAGAGAGTGATAGAAGAGTAGGCAGCACTAGCGGCAGACATATTCAGCGGCTTTCTCCTAGACATGATGAGAAAGAAAAGCGGCGTTCTGAAGAAAATGTTGTCTCATCGCAAGATGATGCGAAGCGTAGGAGAGAGGATGATTTCCGGGATAGAAAGCGCGAAGAACGAGAGGGGGCATCAAGTAAGGTAAATCTTCCTTCTCTTTCTCCATCATGTAAAGGTAAATCTTCCTTCTCTTTCCCCATCATGTAATCTAAGGCATGAAACTACGAGATATAAATGAATCCACTAATCCACACACACGAAAAGTGTTTTACATATTCAGATAGAAATATGAAATACAATTTAGAGTGTCTATGATCAGCTTCTAAAACATTGGGCTGACAACATTTTTTTTTTTTTCCATGAAAATCCCTGTTGAGCTTTCTTGATTTGTCTGTAGGTTGATGAGAGGGACAGAGATAAAGGAAATCCACTTAAAGAAGATAGTGATCCTAATGTAGCATCCAAAAGGCGAAAACTAAAAAAAGATCAATCTTCATCTTCTGAAGCTGGTGGGGAGTATTCTCCTGTCATCCCACCACCTCCCCCTCATGGGGCGGGCATTTCTCAATCGTTTGATGCCAGAGAAAGAGGAGAGAGAAAAGGGGGTATGGTGCAGCATCGAGCAGCTTATGTTGATGAAGTGCCAAGAATGCATGGCAAGGAAGCAGCAAGTAAGGTCAATCGTCGGGACACTGATCAGTATCCTTAAGTGGTCAAAGTGCCTACTCTTTTTTTTCTGTCTTCTCTCTTGCATTATTGGAATTCATCTTGTTTATCTCTCATTTCAGTTATCATTAGTGGTGTGCACTATTCTCTCCAAAACTGAATTACCTAACTGCATTAAATCATCTAGTTGACTCTGTTCTGTTTTATCACAAAGTAGGCCCAGTTAGGTTGTACGAATTGAGAACCTAATAAAACTGAATTAACAGAAATTAACTGGATATATTGAGTTTAATATATCTTGGCCATTCCTTGATCCAAACTGTTGCAGTCCTTAGCCACTATACCATTGAAACAGATTTAGGGGGTGAGATTAAATCATCCTTATATCCAGTAATCATTCTAATATCCATCATATTTGGAGTTCGACACATTCTAGTCTGAGTAGTGTTTTCTATCAAAATTGGATGCTAATATGGTTTATTTCATTCCCTATTCTGCAGTTTGGTCCAGTTTATAATAGCTCACCCCATTTTATTATGTTCTGTTCCCTGAATTTGGCTGCTGCTGAATCTGCAAGAATTGCCTGACAGAGTTGTGTGTTTCCAGAGGCTCGTAGGGTCATGTATAACGTGGTAAACATTTGTTTTTAGCACAAACTGGTTTATCCCTGTGACGAGAAAACAGTATGTGCTATCTCCGTTTTTCTTTCTTTATTTTTTTGTGCATATATTATATTTTAGAGCTTATTTCCTTGACCTATCAATACTATAGAATACATGAAAGAGAGTGGGAAGAAGAAAAGCGGCAAAGAGCTGAAGCGAAAAGGAAGCATCGGAAATAGGCATTTAAACAAATAGCAAGCGAGGATTCTCTTTTTGCAGACAAAAGGCTCCCGTGTATGTTGTTGCAGTCATCCATGACTCAAAAGCAAAAATGAGTGCAGCTGAAGTTGTCCTCACCAACAGAGTGGAAAACTGTAGAGATTATGATGGTCAAACTCTGGTTACCGAGCGTGCGCAGAGCTTTACTACATTTTAATTTTATTTTGATAGGGAAGGCCCGCGCACTCCCTTTGTAACAATCGGATGTGTTTTATTGGTTTGACACAAGAATTCTTGAAATGTGTAGTAGATCTGTGATGTAACATGGTCGCCAGGTGTGGTGTTTTTCGCCAATTTATCTCGGGATCGAGCTCTTTTTCTATGTATAAAATGTCAGGATAAGCAAAGAAATTCAAAGAAAATTTGTTGTTTTAGTCCGATGCAACAACGCTCTACAAAAGTTTGGGCCTATCTGCAAAAATCGGCCCACAAACAGTCGGACTCAAATATTTTCCGCCCTTTCAACTATAGGCCTTGGGTCTCTTAACGGCCTAACGAACTATTGGGCCTACTAAAGGCCCAACGAAATATTAGGCTAACTAACGGCCCACCTCAATTTTGGACCGTAATAACGGCTTGTAACTATTGGGCCTACAAGCAACAAAATGTTGGGCCTACGAACGGCCGAACAAATAATTGGGCCTACTAACGGCCCACCGCACTATTGGGCGTAATAACGGACCCACCGAATTAATGGGCCTAATAGTGGCCCATCAAACTACGGGCATATAACGGCCTACCTAAATAGTGGCCCTAAAAAGTCCCATCTAATAATACCGGCCTACCTAAGAACTAGGCCATACGGCCCAATAAACTATTGGGCCTACCGTGGCCCTCCGAACAAATGGGCCTACTAACGGCCCACTAATGTAATGGGCCTAAAACGGGCCATTTAACTAAGGGCCTCGCAACGGCCGGCCAATCGAATGGGCCTAACAGCAGCCCACCTAACAACTGGGCCGACTAACGGTCCATGCAACTATTGGGCCACCAACGGCCGACGCAACCCGCCTAACGATTAGGCCTGCAATGGCCCATCAAACGATAGGCCCCACAAACAGCCCATCAAACCATTGGGGCAACAAACACTCCAACCTAGTGGCCTACAAGCTATTAGGCCTTTGCCACAAACGGCCCACCAAACGAATGGCCCTTCAAACGGCCCACCAATCTACCGGGCCTGGTGACAGCGGACGCTGGTCACAGCAACAGTCTACTGAAGGTCCTGAGACTGCCAGAGCCTGCCTTTGTAATAAGGCCCCCACAATAACTGATCCGAAATTCAACCAACAGCACACTACATAAGTGCTGTAGATTTGTAGATCACTTTTGTTCATTCAGACACAGAATTTTTGGTTCACACCGTTAAACTGATTATGTACAATAAAATCACAAAAGCGAACAGCGAATGAAGCGCAAATGAAATAATCATCCCACAATACCTCATTAGCACACAGATAAGAGGTTAACTCACCATAATAAATTACTTAGACGTTATCAGTTTGGGGTCCACAAACAGTTTTAACAATTCCATATAAAATATTATACTTGGCATACTCAAAGAAAACAGCGAAACAAAAAAAAAAAGGAAAAAGTCAAGCAGCATCCCAATAGAAATTGACAGGTAATATAAAAATCTCTGGCGCACGAGTCTCCTCAAAAGTCACCTTGGCCTGAGTATCGACCACCACCACCACCAAAACTACCGCTGCCGCCACCACCACCACCACCATAACCACTACGAAACCCACCACTGGGTTTGTCATTAGCAAAGCTTACGCGGATATTCCGGCCATGCAATTCCTGCAAACAAAAAATGACAACCAAACCACTCAATATGCAACAAAACTCACCATAACATCATAATTCTGTAATTAGGATAATTGCAATCAACGTCCAGCTATACAAGGAAAAGTTTGTATCAGCGAAATCAACCAAAAAAAACAGAAAACTGCGGCAAACTCTTTAGCATAACCACCATGTGGGCACTTTCGATCCATATTAACCAAGGAATTTATGGAAAAGGGTAAGATTGCTAGGGAATGCAAAGGTTTAAGAGAGGGAGCCACTTCTTGCAATGCAGGCCCACATTTAATAACCCAAAGTAGGTAATTACTGGAATAACAATAAAAGATAAGACTTTCGGGAGGTGGAGATAAAAAAAAGGTCAAACCTGGCCATCCATGCTAGACATGGCTGTTTTGGCATCTTCATCACTGTCGAAGTTTATGAATCCGAACCCCCTTGACCTTCCAGTGTCTCTGTCGGTTATAACCCGCGCTGGATGATAACAAATTGTTCAGAACAAATGAGCATATGGCATGGATATATTTTATACATCCATTTATGCTTCTAAAAGATAGCAAATACAAAAAAATTTAAAACAACAAAGATTATCCATTCATATGAGATATAAATGGTAATATGTTCTACATACAAAATTCTGATACGCAAGTTAATTTCTTAAAAGTTTGTATGTGCAAAGAATTGCAGAGTGCTGATTACTAACCTTCAGTGACAGTTCCAAAGCAGTTGAATGCCTCTTTAAGTGATTGGTCATCAGTGCCATAGGAAAGACCTGATAAAACGAAGAAAGGTGCTAAATATTCCACTTTTAAAGGGACCTATCTTTGAAGCTAGGGCAAGAAACACATCTTACCTCCAATGAAAAGTTTTGTCGATGACATATAGCGCATGGAATTAAGCAGATGCATTGCCGGAACTGGTCCGTTATTCATCAAAGCCCCCTGCCTAATCAGGCTGCCGATCTTGTTACAAAATGCCATCTAAAATGGTTTAATTCTGCTGAAAAATAGCATTTCACAAGTTGTTTAATCATCACACCGAAAATATTACCAAAGTAACTATGTTTTGTTCGCCTTTAAATGACAACAAAGAGAACATAGATCCACAAACAATTGGCTTGTCACATAAAATAGAACCACTCCAAGCATATTAAAAGGTACACAAGCTAATTTGTTCCCACAAGACTTGTAATAAAGGAATCATAACAAACAGAGATTCAAAAATTATGACAAGCAGGACCACCATCTATTCATCAATCTCAAGTACTCAACATTCTACTGCTTACCAAACTCATGTAGATAGCAACAACATAAGTAAAGCTATATTACGATCAACAAGACAACACAAAAGCTCGATCTTTGATTAATTGAATTTTGAAAGCCCAATGATAGCCTACTTGTAACAAAGCCCATAGACAAGACATTCTTGATATCTAATCTCTGCATAATAAGCTTGATATAAAACCTCATACTGCAGCTTATAAACTTACGCATCCACAAACCACAAATTGTTAAGTAAAATTCTTCAAAAACGGCAAAAAAAAAAAGGCATTTTCACAAATTTAAACCCAGAAAACTTTAATTTAATTCAGGCATTTAGCGATGAGAATAACAGTTTGTGTTCAAGAAATTAGACAAAAATCCAGCTACTAAACTCCCATAGGGATCTATTCAAACCTCAACTCTATCAAACTACTTAATATGATGTAATCGTGAGCCTTTTTCCCTCCCTCAAACACAGACTAAATCATCTGTAGTTAGATTTATTGGGTAAAAATTGCACGAATACCCAACAACTACAAAAGGCACCGTAAAAGAGACGAAGATAGTAAACAAAGCATCCGTTTACAAATGAATCTAACACCAGAGTAAAATATCACAGCACATAATGAAATCGTCGAAAAGACAAGGAAAAACAAATATATATTAAAAAAACACCAAGAAACCATTTGACCTTTCACCATTGGAGAACAAAATCGAAACAGATTATTATTATTATTATTATTATTATAGACATTATTAGAAGAAAAAGGCGTTAGAGATCTTACATTTCGACACCTCGGAGAGAGAGAGAGAGAGAGAGAGATAGGAGTGGTGATTAGGGTTTTTGTTGTGGGGTTTGAGAGAGAGAGAAAGGGGGCGCGGAGACTAGGGTTTTTTGTAGGGTTTGAGAGAGAGAGAGAGAGAAAGAAGGGGGAGAGGCGGCTAGGGTTTAGCCAAACCACAAATGATGCTGACTCAGCACGAAAATATCTCGAAGGGCCATTTTTTTAAAAAAATAAGGCCAATTTGCATAAAAAATCCACTTATTTTGGGCTTTTGCAAAATCGGGCCATTTTTTTGGTTTTTGCAGATTTGGTCCGCTTTTTCAGCAAACTGACCAAAATACCCTTATACATTTTTCTCTTTCCTCTTTCTCTCTCCTCTTTTTTTTCTCTCGTTCTTTTTTCTTTTTCTTCCCAGAGAGCGGCGAAGACGGAGCGGAGGTGCCCTTATACCTTTTCTTTTCTCTTTTTTCTCTCGTTCTTTTTTTTCTTTCTCTTCCCAGAGAGCGGCGAAGACAGAGCGGCGTCGCCGCCGGCGCCCCCACCTTTCTCGCCTCCGATCCCTCCAAGGCCGGGCTGTGACTTTTTTTTTTTTTGCATTTTTCTTTTCTTTTCTTCTCTGACATCCCGCTCATAGTTTCCCCGACGACCGCGCATCTCTCGCTCTCTGCCCTTCTTCATCTCTCTTCTCTCCCTCACTCTCTGCTGCTCTGACACGAATGCATTCTTAGCGACACCTGGCGCGCCTGCACCCGGTGGAGAATCTCGCGCTGTAACCTGGATTTCGGGTCTTTAGCGGCGTTCACGCCATGTGGCTATGTACAAGAGGTGATCAAAAATAAAAAAAAAAACACCAGAAAAAATAAAGATAAAAAAATCTTAATTAAAAAAATGAGAAGAGAAATGTATCGTAACTACAAAAGAAATTACAAGCACTACTAAGATGTAAACTGAGCTTAAGATAAAATTACACTTTTTAAACAAAATTAACCTTGAAAATATAACTGTTCTCTTCGTATTGCACTCATTTCAGATATAAACTCACCCACTAAGATAAAGACACTCTTAAATAAAAGTTGTACTGTTTATTCTCTTGGCACGTTATCTTCTTCTCTCTCATTTTGCACCATTCTCTCTGTTACACTATTTTTATCTTAACTGGCCACCTATTTAAGAGATATATTATCGCTCTCATAATGTTGCAACTGTTCCTTTCCTCTTTGCAACTGTTAACCTCTTTAAGAGGAGAAAGCAGTGCAACAAGAGAGAAGCAGTATAAATCATCTTTAAAGATATGTATTTAAAATAAAAAACATGTAACAAAGGAGAAATAGGTGCACAAGAAAAAAAATTGTAGCCCATTATCTTAAACTGCACCCATTTAAGAAGATATTTATACTCTGCTTCTCCTCTTGTTGACCTGTTCTCCCTTATAAAGATAGAAACAGTGCAACAAGAGAGAACATTATAAATATCTCATAAAGATTTATTAAAATAAAAACTAGTATAAACAATAGGAGAAATGGTGCAACAAGAAAAAACTGACGACCTTATCTAACTCACCCATTAAGAGATATTTAATACTGCTCTCCTCTGTTGCACTGTTCTCCCTCTTGTTGCAACTGTTTGACCTCTAGAGGAGAAACATTGACAACAAGAGAGACCGTGCAACAAGAGGAGAAGGCAGTATAAATATTCTTAAGATTGTAGTTTAAAAAAAAACATATAACCAAGAGAAATGGCACCAGCAAAAAAACTGCATCCATGTATCTACCTGCACCCATTTAAAAGATATTTATATGTTCTCCTCTGTGGCACTGTTTTCTCCTCTTTAAAGAGAAAACAGTGCAACAAGAAAAACATTCAACACATAGAGAAGCATAACTATTTGTTAAAGAGGCATTTAAATAAAAACAGTTCGACCTTTCGACGTTCGGCCGGTCGCTGCACGACGATCGCGTGCCGCGGCAGACAGCGGCGTCTCCGACGTAGCGTGGGAGAGCAAGCGCTGGCGCGGCTTCTCCGGCGGAGAAGGCCACGTGACAAGAAGAACACGGCCTCCGCTGGTGCCGGCCGGTTCGCTTCGCCTCCCGCTCCTGCGCGCGTGCGCTTCGCTCCCCTGTTCATTCTTCTTCGCTCTATTGTCTTCTCTCCATCCACACGCCGCGTGCCGGCGCGCCGTCCGGCGGCACGGAGTGGCTGGTCCGACGTGGCGAGGAGGAGAAGTGGGGTCGCAGTGTGGAGAGAGAGGTAGAGAGGCGCGGTGAATGGAAGGATGTGACGGAGCGACGGTAGAAGAAAAGCGAACGTCCTTTTTTTTTCGGGAAAAAAAGTCAACGACAGAAAAGAAGAGGAGAGAGAAAGAGGAAAGAGAAAAAGTAATAAGGGTATTTTGGTCAGTTTGCTGAAAAAGCGGACCAAATCTGCAAAAACGAAAAAGGTGACCCGATTTTACAAAAGCCCAAAATAAGTTGATTTTTTATGCAAAAAGGCCAAAAAATAACTTATTTCAAATTATTTTAATATTTTTATAGCAGTTGTGGGTGGGTCACAGGCTCACAGCCTGGCACGAGCGAAATTACGGAATTACCCTCAGACTCCAATTTTCACTCCTTCACTGTGTCTTGGGGCTGACAAGTGGGTCCCACATTTAATAACTATTTGGTGAACATGGTACTATAGTATGTGGTGAGCTCACAACTTAAATCCAATATTAGTTTTTCCTTTATTATTTATCATTTGTATTATTATCTAAATAGTTTACCAGATATTTACTATGCACGCAAATATATTTCACAAGGTTGCATGCGCGACAACTTACCCATTACAACAACAAACCACCCCCAAAAAAGGAAAAAAAAAAAAAANAGTATGTGCTATCTCCGTTTTTCTTTAAATTTTTTTTTTGTGCATATATTATATTTTAGAGCTTATTTCCTTGACCTATCAATACTATAGAATACATGAAAGAGAGTGGGAAGAAGAAAAGCGGCAAAGAGCTGAAGTGAAAAGGAAGCATCGGAAATAGGCATTTAAACAAATAGCAAGCGAGGATTCTCTTTTTGCAGACAAAAGGCTCCCGTGTATGTTGTTGCAGTCATCCATGACTCAAAAGCAAAAATGAGTGCAGCTGAAGTTGTCCTCACCGACAGAGTGGAAAACTATAGAGATTATGATGGTCAAACTTTGGTTACCGAGCGTGCGCAAAGCTTTACTACATTTTAATTTTATTTTGATAGGGAAGGCCCGCGCACTCCCTTTGTAACAATTGGATGTGTTTTATTGGTTTGACACAAGAATTCTTGAAATGTGTAGTAGATCTGTGATGTAACATGGTCGCCAGGTGTGGTGTTTTTAGCCAATTTATCTCGGGATCGAGCTCTTTTTCTATGTATAAAATGTCAGGATAAGCAAAGAAATTCAATGAAAATTTGTTGTTTTAGTCCGATGCAACAACGCTCTACAAAAGTTTGGGCCTATCTGCAAAATTCGGCCCACAAACAGTCGGATTAAAATATTTTCCGCCCTTTCAACTATAGGCCTTGGGTCTCTTAACGGCCCAACGAACTATTGGGCCTACTAAAGGCCCAGCGAAATATTGGGCTACTAACGGCCCACCTCAATTTTGGACCGTAATAATGGCCTATGCAACTATTGGGCCTACAAGCAACAAAATGTTGGCCCTACCAACGGCCGAACAACTAATTGGGCCTACTAACGGCCCACCGCACTATTGGGCGTAATAACGGACCCACCGAATTAATAGGCCTAATAGTGGCCCATCAAACTACGGGCATATAACGGCCTACCAAAATAGTAGCCCTAAAAAGTGCCATCTAATAATACCGGCCTACCTAAGTACTAACCATACGGCCCAATAAATTATTGGGCCTACCAGGGGCCCTCCGAACAAATGGGCCTAAAAACGGCCATTAAATTGAACTAAGGGCCTCGAAACGGCCGACCAATCTAATGGGCCTAACAGCAGCCCACCTAACAACTGGGCCGACTAACGGTCCATGCAACTATTGGGCCACCAACAGCCGACGCGAATTATTGGGCCTACAGACTGCCCGCCAAACGATTGGGCCTGCAATGGCCCATCAAACGATAGGCCCCACAAACAGCCCATCAAACCATTGGGCCAACAAACACTCCAACCTAGTGGCCTACAAGCTATTAGGCCTTTACCACAAACGGCCCACCAAACGAATGGCCCTTCAAACGGCCCACCAATCTACCGGGCCTGGTGACAGCGGACGCTGGTCACAGCAACACTCTACTGAAGGTCCTGAGACTGCCAGAGACTTTGTAATAAGGCCCCCCACAATAACTGATCCGAAATTCAACCAACAGCACACTACATAAATGCTGTAGATTTGTAGATCACTTTTGTTCATTCAGACACAGAATTTTTGGTTCACACCGTTATACTGATTATGTACAATAAAATCACAAAAGGGAAAAGCGAATGAAGCGCAAATGGAAATAATCATCCCACAATACCTCATTAGCACACAGATAAGAGGTTAACTCACCATAATAAATTACTTAGATGTTATCAGTTTGGGGTCCACAAACAGTTTTAACAATTCCATAGAAAACATTATACTTGGCATACTCAAAGAAAACAGCGAAACAAAAAAAAAAAGGAAAAAGTCAAGCAGCATCCCAATAGAAATTGACAGGTAATATAAAAATCTCTGGCGCACGAGTCTCCTCAAAAGTCACCTTGGCCTGAGTATCGACCACCACCACCAAAACTACCGCTGCCGCCGCCACCACCACCAGCACCACCATAACCACTACGAAACCCACCACTGGGTTTGTCATTAGCAAAGCTTACGCGGATGTTCCGGCCATGCAATTCCTGCAAACAAAAAATGACAACCAAACCTCTCAATATGATGCAACAAAACTCACCATAACGACATAATTCTGTAATTAGGATAATTGCAACCGATGTCCAGCTATACAAGGAAAAGTTTGTATCAGCGAAATCAACCAAAAAAAAAAAAAAACTGCGGCAAACTCTCTAGTATAACCACCATGTGGGCACTTCCGATCCATATTAACCAAGGAATTTATGGAAAAGGGTAAGATTGCTAGGGAATGCAAAGGTTAAAGAGAGGGAGCCACTTCTTGCAACGCAGGCCCACATTTAATAACCCAAAGTAGGTAATTACTGGAATAACAATAAAAGATAAGACTTTCAGGAGGTGGAGATAAAAAAAAAGGTCAAACCTGGCCATCCATGCTAGACATGGCTGTTTTGGCATCTTCATCACTGTCGAAGTTTATGAATCCGAACCCCCTTGACCTTCCAGTGTCTCTGTCGGTTATAACCCGCGCTGGATGATAACAAATTGTTCAGAACAAATGAGCATATGGCATGTATATATTTTATACATCCATTTACGCTTCTAAAAGATAGCAAATACAAAAAAATTTAAAACAACAAAGATTATCCATTCGTATGAGATATAAATGGTAATATGTTCTACATACAAAATTCTGATACGCAAGTTATTTTCTTAAAAGTTTGTATGTGCAAAGAATTGCAGAGTGCTGATTACCAACCTTCAGTGACAGTTCCAAAGCAGTTGAATGCCTCTTTAAGTGATTGGTCATCAGTGCCATAGGAAAGACCTGATAAAACAAAGAAAGGTGCTAAATATTCCACTTTTAAAGGGACCTATCTTTGAAGCTAGGGCAAGAAACACATCTTACCTCCAATGAAAAGTTTTGTCGATGACATATAGCGTATGGAATTAAGCAGATGCATTGCCGGAACTGGTCCGTTATTCATCAAAGCCCCCTGCCTAATCAGGCTGCCGATCTTGTTACAAAATGCCATCTAAAATGGTTTAATTCTGCTGAAAAATAGCATATCACAAGTTGTTTAATCATCACACCGAAAATATTACCAAAGTAACTATGTTTTGTTCGCCTTTAAATGACAACAAAGAGAACATAGATCCACAAACAATTGGCTTGTCACATAAAATAGAACCACTCCAAGCATATTAAAAGGTACACAAGCTAATTTGTTCCCACAAGACTTGGAATAAAGGAATCATAACAAACAGAGATTCAAAAATTATGACAAACAGGACCACCATCTATTCATCAATCTCAAGTACTCAACATTCTACTGCTTACCAAACTCATGTAGATAGCAACAACATAAGTAAAGCTATATTACGATCAACAAGACAACACAAAAGCTCGATCTTTGATTACTTGAATTTTGAAAGCCCAATGATAGCCTACTTGTAACAAAGCCCATAGACAAGACATTCTTGATATCTAATCTCTGCTTAATCTTATTCCACTACAAGCTTGATATAAAACCTCATACTGCAGCTTATAAACCTACGCATCTGCAAACCACAAATTGTTAAGTAAAATTCTTCAATAACAGCAAACAAAGGGCAATTTCACAAATTTAAACCCAGAAAACTTTAATTTAATTCAGGCATTTAGCGATGAGGATAACAGTTTGTGTTCAAGAAATTAGACAAAAATCCAGCCACTAAACTCCCATAAGGATCTATTCAAACCTCAACTCTATCAAACTACTTTATATGATGTAATCGTGAGCCTCTTTCCCTCCCCCAAACACAGACTGAATCATCTGTAGTTAGATTTATTGGGTAAAAATTGCACTAATACTCAACAACTACAAAAGGCACCGTAAAAGAAACGAAGATAGTAAACAAAGCATCAAAATTGTTCCGTTTACAAATGAATCTAACACCAGAGAGTAAAATATCACAGAACATAATGAAATCGTCGAAAAGACAATGAAAAACAAATATATATATTAAAAAAACACCAAGAAACCATTTAATCTTTCACCATTGGTGAATAAAATCGAAACAGCTTATTATTATTATTTTATTATAGACATTATTAAAAGAAAAAGGCGTTAGAGATCTTACATTTCGACACCTCAGAGAGAGAGAGAGAGAGAGAGAGAGAGAGAGGAGTGGTGATTAGGGTTTTTGTTGTGGGGTTTCAGAGAGAGAAAGGGGGCGCGGAGGCTAGGGTTTTTTGTAGGGTTTGAGAAAGAGAGAGAATGGGAATTGGGAAACAGGCGGCTAGGGTTTAGAAGCCAAACCACAAATGATGCTGACTCAGCAGGAAAATATCTCGAGGGGCCATTTTTTTTAAAAAATAACTTATTTCAAATTATTTTAATATTTTTATAGCAGTTGTGGGTGGGTCACCGCCGGTACCAGCGAAATTACGGAATTACCCTCAGACTCCAATTTTCACTCCTTCACTGTGTCTTCTTGGGGCTGACGAGTGGGTCCCACATAGAATCGAGTTAATAACTAATTGGTGAACATGATGCTATAGTATGTGCTGAGCTCACAACTTAAAATCCAATATAAGTTTTTCCTTTATTATTTATCATTTGTATTATTATCTAAATAGTTTACCAGATATTTACTATGCACGCAAATATATTTCACAAGGTTGCATGCGCGATAACCTACCCATTACAATTTACAACAACAAACCACCCAAAAAAAGGAAAAAAAAAAAAACATCTGGCTCTTAGAATCTGGGCTGGAACACAATGCAATAGTGAAAGCGTTCAAATATTCGGCTATTTTTATTCACTAATAAGTTGGAAAGTATGATTCAAGATGATTAAATATGAGAAATGGGCGTTGTAAATAGTACTTGTGTTGCTTACAATCTCAACTCCCAAGCAAATAAATAACTAAAAAAACAAAAAGGGAAAACAAAATAAAGTAAATTGCTCTACCAACTAGTAAAGCACAATGACAATGTTCATTACCAGTAATGAACAAAAGAAAATCATTAATAGGCTTCTATAAGTTTCAAGTACAATAGATATTTGGTTACATTAAGCTGCATTTAAAAGTGCATGAACATAAATAACTTAGAACAGTGCACACCATAAGATTCACAATGAACTTCTGTTGTCATTAATCAATCAACATGATATTTCCGATCGGAAAATTCTGTTCGAGTAATATGTACACAAAATTCACTTATTTCACTCTCTGTGGACTTGTTCTCCATGAAGAAAAATAGAAAGACAATTTACATTTTTCTTTTTTTTTTTATGCAAATAACCTGCTGCTTATTTGACAGTCTCAAGTGTGAGAAGTCAAATTGCAAAGAAAATTGAGGGGAAGTGGGGGGTAATGAAATTTAAAAATAAATGTATTTACTCGAAGAAATTGACTGGCCGGATTGGCGAGGACATTGTCACGAGCGGTCCGAACGAATGGTTCTCTAACGAATTAGGTTGCAGGGAGGAGAAAGCGAATGACGAAGAGGCAGCTAACCCTAGAGTTGGTAGGGAAGCTTGGCTGAAAAAGAAAAATATAATCACATAAATGGAAACACAGAAACTATAAGCACACTTGGTATTGTTTACGTTTTCACTTGTTGCTTTTCCTCTAAGTTCTACACGATTAAAGGCACTTGTTTATTGTTCGATACAAAGAAAATAGCAACTTTCTTTGTTTCCTTTTCCAATGGAAAAGATGAATTTGCAAAGTGATCGACAAAAAGCAAAACTGAAGAAGTTCATTATTAGGTGCCTTCTGACCGCGTACAAGTTAATGAAAAGCAAACACTTCAAAATACAAACAATGCAAAGCACGGGCTAAGCATTAAATAAAAAAGTTTACCTGCTGATCATGCAAGCTGGCAAACATGATGACATGGGCGGCGCATCATTCGTATTATGATCTGACGATATTAGGGGCCAGAAAACTGAAAACCAAAGAGATATGACTTGAGAACTGTTCCTTGATACTTTTTTAAGGCATATTCATAACAAGAGACATCTCTCTAAATGACTAACAGATTGCGAAATAGTTGTTTTCTCATTTAAATCAGTGCTAGAAGGTCCTTCCTGACAAAAGAAGTTTATACTTCTAGGTTTAGTAGAACTAATATTGAATGACAAACTGTTAATAAAGCAGTTTAAAGAACGTAAAATAGGAAATGCATAGCATGAAACAAATAATCAGTTTGGGCTAGCAAAATCAGTCCAATAGTTTTTACTGGAGCCATCATAGAAAAAGCTATACTGCCTCATATGGTATTCCACAGCCCCATGGTCCAATATGTTACATACATAAAAATTTTGAGAAACAAATTTAACAAAAACTACAAATCTGAAATTACCTGATTGCGTAGAGTTCTCCTGATATCTTGAGCAGAATAAAATTTCCTGCACATTGAAAAAATTGTTGCCTCAAAGGATATTATTAGAACAGAAAATTAATATGTTCTGAGGACTACACAAATATCTCTTTTTTTTCCGGCAGGGGTCATGCATGTCATCAAATGCATCCCAGAACCAACTCACCTCTGTTGGATGTTGTGAGACATGGTTACCAACACCTGCAGATAAAAAGAACAAGAGTTAACAAGTGGACAAACTAGCTGAAGCAAAATTTTGCACAAAGCAGAACGTGTGAGAATCTACAATGCCTCAGCATTTTATAAACTTCTGTCAAGAAAACAGATTAAGGTTTACTTCGATGTGATAAGTAGGCATTAACACTAGTTGTAAATTGTACGCTTGAAGCCATATGGATCACCATTTGACAATGTAAAGCTTTACAAACATCGCTACTTTAATGTATGCAGCTGTAATTTATTTAACAAGCTGCAGCTGTAATTTATTTAACAAGCTGTTAATCCTTACTCAACCTTTGGATTAAATTTACAGATGAGAAATATACTCATTAACAATAGAAAGAGAAAAAGGGGAGAATAAAATACCCATATCAGGGACACTAGGCCTGATAGCAAGAGTCAAACCAAGAAAGCATTGATCTGGTTCAGCACCAAAATCCCATAAATTCAATTCAAGACTTGGATTTGTTCCTATCGAGCACAGGTGCATTGTTAGTCTGTTATATAGGTTAAAAGAAATAATCCAGGAATACCGATGGTGATCAAAACCTTACCAGTTTGACTAGTTGTTGGGTGAAAAGGATCCTTGAGAGGATATGGAACCCATGCTCCAACCTGAACAGTTGACTATTTGAGACTTATCTCTAATAAAATAGAAAAAAAAAGCAAATTAATATGCAAATAATTACATGGAAAAAGGGATGTTGTAGTGACTGCTCCGCTGTTGGCCTCCTTTGGGGGTCCCAGGAACAGAGTTGCTATGGAAATCATCAAAAAAACACAATAACCCCAATCAACAGGTATTGTATCGCAAAGATAAAACAACGTAAAAGGATAGTCCTTACCTGAACTATAGGACAGTTTAAAATGGGTACCTTAACTTTATAGATTTAACTACCAAATCTTTTAAGTTTTAACCTTTTTACTTAACAGTATATTTAACCTTTTTAACAGAATATTCTGTTACTTAGACATCAAGTTTTGATAGAAACTTAACAGTATTTACTATAGTAAAAAATAATTAAATATCAGGTAGTAACATCAAAATTTTAATAGTTTAATTACCTGGTTCAGAATGCGTATAGTTCAGGTAAGGTTGTATATTTTCACCAAAAAGGTGCATATCAGTGAAAATACCTGGATCAGGTCAATAGCTTCCAGGCTAGCATTAGGAATAATTTCTGATAGATTGGCTGGTGGAATCTTTCAAGGAGGGAAAAAAGTCACAGTTATAATTATAAATAATGATGAATAGTTTATAATTCATAATTGTGAATTATTCCACCTGAAAGAACCGAAAGTTCATCAAGCAGGAAAGTTCCATCCCTTCTGGCCAAATAATGCTATCTGGGTTCCCAAGAACAGCACATATTTTGTACAGTTGATCTGTTTCGCTGTTATAAAATTTGAAAAAAAAAACAAAAAATATGTTAACAATCTAAGTTGAGTAAAAACTTATCAACTACGAGTTAGATAACAAATGAAAGCCATCTCCAACTATATAGAAGCCATCTCCAACTATAGTACTATAAGGGCTTGTTTGGTTTAAAGGTGGAATTGGAATGGATAATGGAATGGGAATGGATTGGAATGGTAATTGGAATGGCCCACTCCCCCAAGACGTTTGGTTTATTTATGGATTGGGAATTGGAATGAGTTATTCACATTTTATTGTTTGGTTCGTATAAACTAAAAAAATTATAGGATACTATAATACTAATTTTACTCTCAAATATAAATTTATATTATTTAAAATTTATGAAAAATATAATACTATTCTCTAATAAGTTTTTCAAAAAAAATATCAAATTTATTTTTAAGAACTTTTATTGATGTGGGTTAGGATTAGGGTTTTGAGAGAGAATATGTTTTTTTTTTTTTTTGATGAGAAAAGGGTGAAGAAAAGGAGGGTGAGATGGTCACATGGGCTTCGAGAACTTAGTGAGCTTCCGGAATGAAATCTCAATCCGGGCTAGAAGACCGGAATCAAGTTGAAGGCTAATGGGCCATTCCCATTCCAGTCCGGAATAGGAATCTCAAACCGATTCATGCGAACCAAACAAAATTAACCGGATTTGATCAAACCGATTCCCATTCCATACCCAAAATGGATGAACCAAACAAGCCCTAAATCTAATAATGAAACTGATGCACAGCTTTCACCAGTTATTAGTTATTACAGAACCATCAAAACAAAAGATCTGTTAAATTAGCATCTTAAGAATAGAACTACTTAGTGATGCAAGCATCAGAACACATACTGCAAATGCTGTTTTCTTCAATTACAATTAGAGTTACTTGTGGGGACCAACCACATGAAAAGGTAATATAGTTCAAACAACAGGTTTATCAAATGAGCTCTAGAAATAATAAGTGAGAAGCAAATAAATCCAGTTGAAGTTTCTAATTGAGCTGGCTATGATTCATGCCTAATTACTCATTACAGCTGGTAGTCTGGCACTAAAGATTTTCAGTAAAGTCCCACATTTATTCCCTCAGCCTACTATTTAGTGTCCAAGAATTATGATAGTAGGTGGGACTCTCAATCAGAGTCCCTTGCCCTTTCTCGTGCCATTTAATTCCCATAAAGGGATGCTAAGTCCTAACTAACACATCGTTGCGTGCTAAATCCTAATAAATTTATTCTGGTAAGGAGAATAGCAAGTGGGAAATTCAAACTCGTAGTTCTGAACAAATGGCTTCAACATATTAGAGATGAAGATGCTTTTAAGCTTTTAGTACAGTGTAACCAACAATAGAATAATAAAAGAATTACTAAGTATATCTAGCCGCTCATAGCCTCATACAGAAAGCTTGTACTTTGAATTGAGAGGTTTTAAGAATTAGTGTTAACCTTTCACCAGGAAAAAGCGGAGACAGTGTGAATAGCTCAGCTAAAATTGCACCGATGGCCCACATGTCTGAAAAAGCTTCCTTCCATTAGTTATTGCCACATAGAAAATATATCATCAAAACACAACACACGATCTTTTGTAAGACACCTATGGAATGCGAGCTGCGTTACAAGAATTCCACAAGTAACAAGACTCTTAAGCGAATTACAAAGAATTAGCTCTTAAAATAAATATTATGGCAATCAACAATACAAGTAGGATAGACAGGGTAAATTAGAATCCTACTGACATTAGTTTAGGTGCAGATTGGTACATCCTTGCAAGTGTTCTAGTTAGCAATACATTTTAAATTAATAACCTGAGTTTATATCATCTCTTGCCACAGTAATTTAGTTTTAGTCTATCCCTAATGAATTAGATAACGATAATTCAAAAGTTCATTAGTCTATCTCTAATTTACTTTAAATCTACGTCTTATCATTCGTACATTAGATAAATACGAAGTGTTGTCGATGAGCAAGCATATAATGAAAGTTAGAACGAGGAATAATATGTTCTACCAAAAGATGGACAATGATGGTTACAACAGTTCATTGTTAAATAGGATGCATTTTCTTAAATTAAAAAAAGAGGAATGATGGCAATAGAGGATAAGGTCCTTTTACAATTATACTTTTCAAGCTATCTGACTGAAAGAAAGGCCAGATATTCTACTGTATAGCATAGTTCACAAAGGTCATGATAGTTGTTAGGTGCTGTAAGATTCCAAAAATACATTAACTTGTTATTCTTCTTATGCTTCTTATGATCAGCTTACAATTTACCAAGTTTAGTCAAAGACAGATAGTTTTGATCAAATATCAACAAACAAATAACATGTAATGATTCTTGAGGAATAAAAAAAATAGCTACCAATTGCAGGGGTGTACGATGGAGATTGCAGCAAGACCTCAGGAGCTCTATACCTTTTCATATGACATCAGACAACTAGTTAGATATTCAAATCCTGTAAATATTTTTGAGATAGATAAAATTAGTATATCAGCTGGAGTGACTCACCATCTTGTTGAAACATAATCAGTATAAGGAGGTTTAGACACCAATTCTCTCGCAAGTCCAAAATCCGCAATTTTGATTGTCTTATTTGTCACCAACAAATTTTCTGAAACATAATAGAAAACTTTCACAAAAATTTTCTTACAAGACATCTTATGAAAACTCAACAGGTCTGCGTAGCTACCAGGTTTTAGGTCACGATGAAAATATCCATTTCTGTGCATATAAGCAAGGCCTTGCAGTACTTGAGACATAAAGTTCCGTATCTCCTCTTCAGAAAGTGCAGTTTGCCGGTCTCTCATTAATTGATACAGATTATGTTCCTGAAGAAATGTCCAAAAGTTATTAAAGTATAGGACGTAAAGTAAGATGAAAGAAAATGCAATAAATTATGTCCTAAGTGCTAAACGAATATGATACACTGCAATCATTTATTAATTCTTAGAAGAAATGCGTTGTGTTGCTAATAATGAATTCAGCAAATAGTGCATAAAGATAACAGCTCGAATTTAACAAATGATAAATAGGACCAACAATGCCATGCTACAAATTATAGAGTTGGTTTCTGACAAAATGATATAGTTGATAAAAGAGGTATCAGGTACATTTGATCTGCCAAAGATCACACATTTAGGACTAAAGTGAAAAATAAGCAGATAGGCTTGAAGGATTACAAGGATTGTTCGCTAAAAAGAGATTATTTCCCCCTAGGAATCTTAAATGTAATGTAGATTAAACACTATAATCTACCAACTCTGTTTTTGTTCAGTTGTTTCCAAGAAACTTAAATTAACTTCCATGTGCAAGAATGAAATAAACAGGTAAGAACATTTAAATACTTACCATATACTCAAAAATGAAGAACAACTCGTGATTCTCTCTAACTATCTCCTTCAATTTGATAATATTTGGGTGGTTCAGTTTACGAAGGGACTGCAGAAAGAGTACATTTCTTTTTTAGCATGAATAAGCAATGAAACAAATGCTCTAACAATAGTAGAAAGATACGAACTTTAACTTCACGTAGATTCAAGCACTCTTCCCAATAGTAGAATTTTCTCTTCATTTTCTTGACAGCAACCTGAAATGTATATAAATAAAATCAACTACTGGTAATGACCAGAGTATCAGTCAGCTACAGTTTTATCAGAAGAGCTCTTGCCTATCATACATAGAATCAAGCAATACGCATCATTGCAGCAACCATGACAAAACGAGTTTAAGAAAGAATATAAACTACACATTTTCGAAGGTATGAGCAGTAAATTCAATAATATAGCAATAAATTGATCCTCAAAGGCGATAAAACAGTAAAATCAGAATCAAATGAATGCACGTTAATTTTCAGTATTTAACATGATTTTCAGACATAAAGCAAGTGATGATCTAAATGCCAGATAATTGGAACCCTATCTTTCATCAGAAAAGACGTTTACTTACAATGTCGTTTGTTTCTAGGTTAAGTGCCTTATAAACACTTCCACAAGTTCCATCACCTATCTCCTTTATAACTCCATACCTAGAACAACATTAGGTAACATATAGCAAGGTAAATACTAGCAAGCAAAGTAGTATGATAATATAATAAACACTGCTTACCTATCCATCGTTGAAATTTTTACCAGAACACAATTACCATGGTCCCACTAAACTCCAAATAAACTCCAAATGCGAGATTTTATACCAACTTTGCCATGCCCCATGGTAACCTCCTTGCAGGGTTTACTAAAATTGTATATTGTTAACAGCAGAGAATCCGAGAACATTCCAGTCTCATGATACGAGTGATCTAGCATCACCGAGCATGTAATCGACATGCTTAAGGAAGCTTCAGAGAGATTTGATTAAAAACCAAAAGTTATCATCTGTAACATATATGATGAATTAATAGCATCCTCGTATCCCGTTTGACCTAATAAAAAGTTAAACTGGTTTAAACACCACACACCAAACTACTTCATAGTAGTGGTATTTTACTAAAAGGCTTCTTCCTGATCCCATAGAAGCTAAAAAATATCTGCAAACAAAGAAAAGGAAATATAAGCATTCACTCCTGATGTTTAGCTAATTAAACCTTGCACTTCTATGTATGAAAATAATGGAAAAAAGGCATAGGATAATGAGGAAAGCAACAGATCATAGGAAAATATAGGGGCAACTACACGAAAATATAGATGCAACTACACAATGGGTTCTAAACAGATCTAATTCATAAATTAATTTCAATAAAATTCTGAGATTTTGAAATAACTCCAAAGTTTTGATGCTAATGAAACACAACTCCTTTCTTTGGCATGATCATCTTAAACCAATCAGGTTAAGCCGACTCAGCAATTAGCCTGAAAAGATCAATTCATCCACCAAATGATTGCCCTTCAACTCAATTACACAGATAAAGGCCAAAAAAGGAAAAATAAAGACAAAAAAAAAAGACTAATGACATCCAAATAAAACGTGCTCGACCTTAGTGCTGATGTATTATAAATAATTCTGAATCATAAAAACAATAAAAATTGACAAAAAAACGTAAAACAATCTCGGCAAGTAAGTAGAAATGTAGAAAATTGAGGAAAAAGAAAAAGTCTTATCTATTTATGATCAAATGGAAATACTATTCCATAAAATAAACACACAAAAAGGGGCTAAACACCAACAACATTAACTTAGATTCATTAATCACATCACTTCGTTGATCAAAACTAACAGAAAAGGAGTATGTCGCCCAATTGATTGATTAGCTTCCACCAAAAAAAAAGAGGAAAATTTCCATTTTTTCCCCAAAATTCCACAATCTATCTTAATCGAGCAAAAATGTATTGTAAACGAAAGACTTTTAGCCTAGAAAACTAAGTTAAAAGCGCAAATAATGATCTATTATGCCTTATCCGAGAGGAATCGAACAAATACATACCCCTTTCTCTGATCACATATAAATCCTACATCAAAAACAGCGTGTGAGCGCTATTAGATTGGAAGAGAGAATAGAAACCACCATTGTTGAAGTGATTATTGCGATTGGAGAACGATCTCTTCGAGAAGGGGAAATAGAAATTTCTTCGATCGTAGAGAGAGAGAGAGAGAGAGAGAGAGAGGGAGAGAGGGGTAGAGAGAGAAAAGAGGTGGGGTGCTGTTCTATCCAATACAGATTAAAAAAAGGGAGAAAGGGGTAAAATTGCATTGAGATCCCACAATTATACATTTGCATTGAGATCCCACTCAATTATACAATTTTTTTGAAATTGACACCTCAACTTTAAGTTTTTAATTAATATGGTTAACTTCAAATACCACCACTGTAAGTTTCGTTATTTTTTTTTATTTTAGTGTATAATTTTAGTACTATGTGATTTTATATTTTTATTTTCTCAGTTCCTTCATTAATATTTTGTTAAATTATATACAAAAAATTTCAGATACCACACCTAAGTTTATCGAATATTTATTTTAATACTTTTTAGTTTTAATTTTATCACTAATTTAACGAAAAAAATTAATATAGAGAATAATAAAAAAAGAATGCACTTTAAACTATAGAATACTAAAATTAAAAAGTGCGAAACTATATGGATAGTATTTAAAGTTTTTTCCTAATTAGTACCCTAAATTATTGATTTTTTTATTTAAGTAATTTCAACTTAATTAAATTAAAATAATTTATTAGCTTCATTAGGTATTGCGGTACAGCATGAAGAAAGAAATTACAGTTGAAGAAATTTCAATAGAAAAAATATGGGGTCCTACTTCGAAACGACATATAAACGAACATATTAGATAAAATTTGCCCTCGATAGAATTTAGTTAAAAATAAAGTATATCCAAAATATATATTGATTATATTTAAAAATTTATATAATTAGAGTATAATTTATAATTATTCGAAATAAAAGTTGAATTTATAACCTGTTATGATTTGATAGATATATATATAGTTCAGAATAAATTAATTAGATGAATAAGTCATAGCAGACATGGCTATATGGGTTTCGTCTTGCTTTTTATTAATAAAGTATTAGTTTAGTTTTTTTCTTCCCTCTCCAATATTTTTTCTTTATATTATTTTATTCGAATTTAGATCTTGAATTACATAATCGATATCAGCATAAATATCGATTTCAACAATTGGCATAAAAAAAAAATCACACTTTCCATAAATAATAGGCCTTTTTGCATAAAAAATCCACTTATTTTGGGCTTTTGCAAAACCGGGTCACCTTTTTCGTTTTTGCAGATTCGGTCCGCTTTTTCAGCAAACTGACCAAAATACCCTTATTACTTTTTCTCTTTCCTCTTTCTCTCTCCTCTTCGTTTCTGTCGTTTTTTTTTTTTTTTCTCGCCGAAAAAAAAAGGCGGACCGGCGCCTNAATACTTAAATGACGTGAAACCCCACTTTAATAGCTGGGGTGGTTAGGAGTAATTGGGGATGTGGACCATGTGGTCCATGTGGATAAGATAATAGGAGGGCATTCTTGTAAATATGTATAAAACAGTAACGGCACCGTTTTGTTTAACGGTGATGTGGTCACGGTTGTGCGCCGGTGTAGGCTCCTCCACTCGTAACCGCGTCAGTGTATAACCATGATATATATGAAAAGTACTTATGAACAAATATTATAAAAATATGAATTAAGTTTCTATATTTTATAAATATCAAATTATTGGTGTAGGTAGGTTTTCACCCATTAGATTGAAAGATGTGTGATTAGAATGAGAGTGGCCTTCTAGGATTGAATAGGTGGTTGGTTGAAAAGCATAATCTAACGAGTGAAAATGATCTAAGAAACAAATCTAACGGTAAAAAAGTTTTTTTTTTTTGAGAGATAATAACGGTAAAAAAGTTACAAGCACAAAATGTTTGGTACTTTTACAAGCATCATAGCCACACTCATAAAGATAATACTTACAATGGCAAGTCAATTAAAATGAAAACAAAAAATTGAAAATCTAATAAAACATATTTAGATTCCCTCACTGAAAAGTTAGAATTAGAAATTTTCTAAAAAGTTTGATAATTGGTATTCTTTTCTAAATTCGAAGTTTAGTTGTTTTATATTTCTATGTAAGCTCATTTCTAAAAAAAAAAAAATGAATCTGAGTTGCATGGCACCTTGTCTAAAAAATTATTTAAAAAGTTACGAATCTATATCAAAATTAAAACTTGTTAACTGTAGACAAAAACTTACAAATAATACTTTTATTATGTTCTTTGAAATTACCAAATTAGTTAACCACCCTGATCTAACCTACACGAAATTAAGAACAATGTAATCAATTTGAAGAACTTTTCATTCAATGGTCACAAACTTAAACAAGTGTATCTATGTCATCAACTTTTGTACAGTATCACCAAGGGAATAAAGATGTTTTACAACCAAAATTTGCATAAGAACAACTACACATGTATCTAAAAGAAATTAAAGAAATCATGTGGATTTTCGAAGATATATTTGAAGATGTATTCCGCGCCATCCTTCAAGTTACCCCAAGAACCAGATCCTATATTTTTAACCATCTCCCATGCTTCCTTCATGATTTCCTTCGCGAAATTCGCAAATTCCTCAGCCAGCCACTCCTTCCCCAAGTTGATCGCGGTCGCGGTGAGGTTAGAAGAAACGTCGCTGATCTTTTCAGCGAAAACCGACCCCTCGCCCGCAGCCGACTTGAGCCCTTCCCCGACCGAGGCGAAAAGAAGCTCAAACAACTTCATGATGGCCTCCTTGAATTGAGATAAAAAGAAGTTTACGGCCGCGCCGGGGATCCAAAGGATTTGAAGGAAAAGAACTATGACATAAGCTCCCCCCTTGAAAGCCACAAGAGATATGAAGTTTGATAGTGTAGTCAAGCCGCAGAAGAAGAGCTTCACTAAGGCAAGCACCATTTGTGCACACTTTTGTTGCTGAGAGATCAAAAGATGGGGGGGGGGGAGAGAAAGGGAAAGAGGAGAATGGTTGTTTCAATTGTTTGAACTTTGAATGCTTCAAAATGGCACAGCTCACAAAATGATGTTATTTGGGGATTGTTTACACATGTTGCTTGTTTGAATTTGTTTTATTGGCCTTAGTTGTCCTCAGGAACACTAATCACTACATAAAAAAAGTTTAAAGTCAACTACCTCTAATTGTTGGAAGGTTAGAGAGTAGTACCAATATATATACTGGTTATATATATTTTTTTGTTTATCATAGGCAGAGATTGTGTTTGTATGTAGTACTAGAAGAAAGTGGATGCCAAGCCTATGTATGAACATTCCATCAGAAAGTGACAGTTATTCTAACCAAATGCATACTTTAGCGTTTCTGATGGGTTCTAAACCTTGAGTCAAACTGAATGATTAGTAGAATAAGAAGAGAAACTCTGAGGCATCTCATGAAATTTTTATTCAACTGCATGAGCTAAAACTAGTTTTCACCCGCTTCCTGATAAGAAAGGACAAGAACATGGAAGAATAAGAAACAGGATCATTGGTTCCATGCAACAACTCATTCAGGTCTAACTAATTGAGGGAGTTCAAAGGAAATGGAGTGAAAAAACAATGAAAGAGAGACCAATTTACTGGTAGGAAATGAATTTCTCCCTGATAGGTAAATTTTTCCTCTCATGTAGATAAATCTTTTAATATTAGTTCATGAGAACAACTGTCCATAGTAAAGTACTTGATGGTTGATGCATGAGATTTTAAATTCAAAGCCTAATTATTTCACATTTTCAGCTAAACTTAGAGTTTCTTATTAATCATGGATTCCACCTTCATGTATTAATTAATTGTTACTTCTTTATAGTTTCATTGTTGTACCGACTATATTTCCAGTAATATCTGATTCTTAAGGGATGACATTGTACCACTACTCAAGACAACTACAACATTTCATGCTACTTGATGCTGAGTACTATAAGAAGCCAAAATTAAGCAGATTTCTGTAGAAAATACCAACTAGTTCATTTTCACTGAACATAAGACACTTTCTGACATTTAGTAGAAACGGAATTGAAGGAGGCTCCAGTTAAGGTAATATTACAATTAACATCCTCATGCTCCTTATCCAATGGCCACATTTATTTATAACAAGCAAATGCTACAACAGGTCAAGGATTCTAAACATTGCATTCTAAATCTGCTTATATCCAAATATCAGAAGTGCAATCCCCACCAGGATACCTCATCTCGTGGGCCAGCGAGGGACCGTCCGGCTCGGACCCAAAATCGACGAAGAAATTAGGGTTCACCGATAGCCCACCTTTCTCTGTGTTGACATCGATCTGTAACATGTGGGACCCCTTCTTCATGAGATCAGTGCCGTAGAATTGCGCATCCCATGCACTAAAGAGGGAGTTGGTCACGTAAAGCCTCTTGCCGTCCAAGCTCAACTGAATCATTTGCGGGCCTCCTCTCAGTCGATTTCCCTGATTATTAGTACTTATATTGGCATCAGTTTGCAGAAGCATAAAATTGTTATGTGTTGTTAGCAACAAGAATGTAATCTTAAATCTTGTTTACTGTATGTTGTTTGAATGTCTCCTAAACAAAGAAAAAATGATCTAATTTGGAACTGGAAAATCTACAAAAGAAACAACTTTTAGACTTTAAAATCACTTATGTGCTTATTATGGTAGTGACATGGAGCTAGGAAGTACCTTGATCTCAGGCACGTCAAATTGTGATTCTTTCTCATCATCCGTTACATAGACAACATCGCTACCTTTCTGAATAAGTCCACCCACCCATACTTGCCCAGTCAATACAGGCTTCGCAGGGTCCTCGATATTGTATTGCCTGATGTCTCCATGAAGCCAATTGACAAAGTAAAGGTAGCGGTCATCAAGAGATATGAGGAAATCGGTTATCAGCCCGGGCATTTCGGGAAGTATCCAGTTTCGCACCTTTAATGGTTTCACCGATATCGCTACCTATGAATGCGAATTCAGAGCTTAGTAAAACTTATCATTATGTAATAATACAGTAGGAATATGTATTAAGCAGCCTGGAAGTTATGGACAACACTGTAGGCAAACCTCATGGCTCCAAGTTCCATCTGCAGTCTTGAAAAATCTCACCAAATTGCTTGTCAAAGCACACCCGACAAAGCCAGTGTC
The DNA here is from genome assembly GCF_001540865.1 of Ananas comosus. NCBI lineage: Eukaryota > Viridiplantae > Streptophyta > Magnoliopsida > Poales > Bromeliaceae > Ananas > Ananas comosus. The sequence continues at coordinate 23,741,888 of NC_033621.1, read as the reverse complement.
TTTTGAAGGGTCATGGAGAAACCTTGTCTGCACATGGGAATAATATATGATGAGGAAATGATCGTAAACATGATTATAACTATTTCCTCATGAAATTCAATACTAACTTCCAAGGGGAGGAGCCCTGTATTGCCGAGGTCTAAGGTCTGCTTAAGTTCACCATCAGGCCAGCTGTACACATACAAGTGTCTTCCGTATAGCCCATCTGCGACATGCTGAAGATTGAAGCCCTTCGAGAAAGCTAAAGGAGCTCCCCATGATGAACTAATCATAGTCTTGTGTCGAGGTTGGTACCAGAAATCATAGCCAAATAATGGGCTGTGACCTGGCCTTTCCCACCTAATGTATATTATTAACGTCTATCAAAATCAGACCTTTGAAGCAGTTGACAATTTAAACAGTCAATATATTAATTTTTTCAGAAAATCAATAGTCATGCATCAAAAGGTTCAGCCAATGCCAAAGAATACAACAAAACGAACTTATGCAGGTATATAGATCAGAGCACCGGGCGTGCATGTGTATGACTGTGTTCCGACAGAAATATAACACAAGAAAAAATAGCAAGAAGAACATTAGCAACTTTATCTGTCAAAAGAGTGCATTTAGGATATTTGCAAAAACTGATATGAGTTGTGCAAATATAGCAGTAGAAATTTTTAACACAAATAGTCTTTAGATATTGTCAGGTACACTGCTTTGTTAAAAGACAGTGAAATAAGTGCCTTTTGGCCTGGTTACTGGAACAGCTTCTTACTAAGAGAGGTTAAATGTAGGCATTTGACAAAGAAAAAGTCCAAACCTTTTTGCAGTGGCTGGAAACAGAAACGAGCTTCAGATATTCTAGAAGACAACACAAGTAGTAGGTATTCAAATACAATTAAAAATAGTGCCAACTTTTCAAAGAGAGCTTACGATGTTTGCAGCATATCATGGCAACAACAATTGTTCAAGATAAAAGAGTTGAGTTCATCAACTCAATGAGATCAAGTAAATACTAAAGTTAAATAAGGACCCTGTTTTGTGGTNTGGGCTGTGACCTGGCCTTTCCCACCTAATGTATATTATTAACGTCTATCAAAATCAGACCTCTGGAGCAGTTAACAATTTAAACAGTCAATATATTAATTTTTCCAGAAAATCAAGAGTCATGCATCAAAAGGTTCAGCCAATGCCAAAGAATACAACAAAACAAACTTATGTAGGTATATAGATCAGAGCACCGGGCATGCATGTGTATGACAGTGTTTCTACAGATATATAACACAAGAAAAAATAGCAAGAAGAACATTAGCAACTTTATCTGTCAAAAGAGTGCATTTAGGATATTTGCAAAAACTGACATGAGTTGTGCAAATATAGTAGAAGAAATTTTTAACACAAATAGTCTTTAGATATTGTCAGGTACTGGTTTGTTAAAAGACAGTGAAATAAGTAAATGCTGGCCTGGTTACAGGAACAGCTTCTTACTAAGAGAGGTTAAATATAGGCATTTGACAAAGAAAAAGTCCAAACCTTTTTGCAGTGGCTGGGAACAAAAACGAGCTTCACATATGCTAGAAGACAACACAAGTGGTAGGTATTCAAATACAATTAAAAATAGTGCCAACTTTTCAAAGAGAGCTTACGATATTTGAAGCATATCATGGCAACAACAATTGTTCAAGATAAAAGAGTTGAGTTCATCAACTCAATGAGATCAAGTAAATACTAAAGTTAAATAAGGACCCTGTTTTGTGGTTAAAGACTGTATAAATTGGTTGGCATGATCTAATATAATAAGAAGCCTTCCAAATTGTGATATAAAAGAAAAAGGTGACTAGTTTCTTAAGTGGAACAAAAATTGAAGACCTTTACAGAGATTATTATGTCTTAGAAAAAGGCGGCTAGTTTCTCAAGTGGAACGAAAATTGAAGAACTTTACAGAGATTATTATGTTTTAGAGCAAAAAATCAACATATAACCACAAACATATCCCTTTGTTGATTCGAGAGAGAGAGAGAGAGAGAGAGAGAGAGAGAGAGAGAGAAGTACCTTCCTTTCACATTGAATTCAGAATCCAGGAGAAGGAAGCCGTTTCCGGTTGCATTGCCATCTTTGTCTCCTAGGCAAGATATCATTATGTCACCAGATGCAAGACAATGGGTGGTGTGAGGATATGCTAGCCCAGTCTTTTGGGCAATATCTTCAGGTTCAACTGCCTTATGCAAAGATGGAGCTCTTGGATCCTTTGTGGTGTCAACAACATATATGCGGCCTGACCTGCAAGGTAAAAGGAAAAGTCAAAAACATGTTCAATATATGGAAAGGAAGCATTGTTTTCTCAAGGTTTATCACAATTTCTAGAAAGTATCTGGGCATTGTTATTATGGTGAAAAACTACGATCATTCTTCAACAACCGAAAATCATTAAACTATCTTCACGACAATTACAAAAAAAAGAAAGAAGTTTAGGTTGAGTTTTTCACAGCTCTCCGAGAGCCCAATATTGATAAGCATTGCATGGAGAACCTCATAATAATATGCTCATGTGATACATTTCTTTTCCTTCGTTAGAAATAGATTACCGCATAAGTACAGCTCCATAATTCCGTTAACTAACAACACACAAAGATTCTCAGATACCACATGGTTAATGTATAGAATTGCAGGAACATGGACAAAAAAGAAGCAAATCATATTTGCTCTTTAAGAATAGAAACAAAGGAACACCAAGGCCAGCAAGGATGCGAAGCAACTAACAGCAATGAAGGCAAGATCAAGAATCGGCGAACAGCCGATGGGTCACCATGGCAAGAGCTGCAAGAGTTCCAACCAGAATGATGCAACTCATCACCAACATAGGTGACAGGAAGCCTATGGATAACTTTAGAATAAGTTGGAGAGTTAGGATCAATGTCCACTGTCGCCAGGTAATCCGGTTTGTTTATTCCAGTTCCTGCCCACAACAAAAATTAAGATTATTAGAAATTCTCACAATAGCTTAGGTAGGTCATAAAAGCACAATAATAATCAGGCTCGCTTAATGTTCCTCTGATATACTTTTGTTTTGATGAAATTTGCATGGAAGATGTATTTTTGAGGACTAACATTAACACAACAGTGAGACAACAGCTAATTATTTCATTTGTATTTGCTAAAAAGTGATTAAAGTTATTAAATTTGATAGAATCACTAAATAATTTGATAGAAGTCGCAATTTTATCGACTTAAATCACCCAATGCAAAAAAAAAAAAAAAGAAAAAAAAAGAAGCGCTTCAACTACAAAAAAAAGTAAAGTTAAGATGCCTAATTCAAAATCGTCTGTTGTTTGTGGGGGTCTCCGTACATTTCTACATACGATTAGAAACTACTAAACACAAACAACAAACAGAGCAATGATCATACGATACCCATAAAAACACAAAAAAAAGGGGAAAACTTCAAAAACCCCCCCTGTGGTTTCGTGCATTCTCACTTTGCTACCCTGTGGTTTAAAACGTATCAATTTACCCCCCTGTGGTTTCATTTTTATCTTTTCGGAAGCTTTTTCGTTAATATTTCGTTAAATTATATACAAAAAACTTCAGATAACCATCTATATTTATCGAATAGTCACTTTAGTATCCTTTAATTTTAACTTTGTCACTGATTTTTAAAAAAAATAATAATAAAATTGATAACAAAAAAATAAAAACGAAACCACATGGGGGCAAATTGATACGTTTTAAACCACAGGGTAGCAAAGTGAGAATGCACGAAACCACAGGGGGGGGGTTTTGAATTTTCCAAAAAATAATGAGAAGAAAAGGAGTTTTTATAAAGATTCAGCCATTGTAGACCAAGTGACATAGATCAAGTCTCCCTGGCCCTTCATGGCATCGATGGGACGCCAATACCTCGCCCTTCGCTCCATGTTCACTGAACACGTCCTTGTTGCTCTCTCCCATTAGCGCGCAAGCCCTACACTGTGCTTCCACACACACCCGCAACTCCACTACCGCCATTAGACTGGTGTCCTCAGATCTCCCGAAAAAACACCATCCCTTCACGAAAAATCCACGCAAATCAATCACAAAATGACACAAATCGAGTTCAATACCGATCTTTAAAACCTCAATTTATACACATAAATATAGGAAAAAAAGAGAAGAGATTGGCGAGAGAGATAAGAGATCATACGGGATTCGGAAATCGGACGATGCTATAAAAGGTCCGGTCGCGGATGGAGGAGGGGGAGGGGGAACTTGATTATCGACATGGACACTGCGTTCCGTCATACACGTGGTGCTGTTGTGATTGTGCGAGCGCGTTACTAAGTATAGGGATTATGAACGTGGATGGAATAGTGGATTGTGGGTTTGATTGTATCGGGATGAATGTTTGATTTTATGTGGTGACTACGTTGATTAGGAGTTTGTTAGAGCTCATTTTATAGAGTTAATTTTACTGTTTCTTTTAAAAAATAATTGTAAAAATATTATGGAGTTTCGGATCAATATATAGTTTAGCTCGTGTCAATTGAGTGGATCCCGGCGGTTGTATAATACTAAGTTTAAGATACTAAAAAGGTGCTTTGTTTGGGATATCAGAGTTGGGCATTTTGAATTACACATAGTGACATAATAAATGGGTTATGATATTCCCTAATAATTTGGGCTATTGATGATATTGACAAAAAAAACTGGGCCTTAATGCAGGAGCAACCCAAATCTGATGTCAATTAACAAGATCAAACTCTATCCAAAAAGTTTAACTTAAAGTAAGATTTTTTGATTCCTTTTTATTGAATAGTTATTTGTGAGAAAAGAGAGGAATAATTGGCTCTCTGTGTATACTCTTTTTGATAGTGTTCTCCCTTATTACTATCGACTTCCTTGTCAACTTTTTCTTCTCATGTTATCCTCAAAGGAGCTTTGGCCCATTCGCGGCAGTTTTTGGTTATGGAACTTTTCGACAAAAAAATAAATAAACACAAGTAAATAAATTAATGTAATTAATTAAAATTAGGGTTTTGGCATAAAAAAATTTGTGAGGTTGTGGCTCCCATAAACATCTCACTCTGCTTTCCACCTAGTGGATGACGTGCAATTTCAAAGTCGAGTGGAAATGATTTGATGAATGCTCACAATTGCAACAACACATCCCATCTTTTTTTTTCTCCCTATAACTTGAATACCAGGTTTTATTAGACTAGAACTACTTACATCTACGCGGAATTTTAAATTGGACTGTGATCGAATATATGTTTCTTGGTTGCAAAAAGCAGTGATAATTTGAACATCTCTTCGCGAGAAAAAAATTTAAAGGCTGTATAGGTAAGACATGTTCATTGTCAAGAAGAAAAGTTCGTCGGCAAAAGCAATCCTATCGAAAAGGGGATGATCATAATTGTAATGCATAATACCTCGTAGAACAATCCAAAAAAAGCTAACTTGAAAATCATTTGGTCCAATATGATAAAGGTCGACAACCGCCTTTTCAATTTGCATCTTTAAGTTTCTGATTCTGATTATTCGCCGCTCAATCTGAACAGATAGATAGAAACATACAAAGCAGAATCTTAAAACACAAATAATCTGGCAGGTCGTATCTATCGAGTGAAGTTACTTTGTGTGATTGCAGAATATCTTGCTTAAGTGATCAATCTGTTCCTGAATGCTACCCAAAAAATGCCAAACATAATTTTTTGTTTGGCACCTAAGTTTTTTTTTTCGATTCTGAAACTTTGACTCAGCAACATTGTTGAGAAAGACACAACAAAGTAGTATCGTATAACAGCATAATATGCATAGGAACTTTCTAATTAGGCCATACCAAACTTGCGCAAGCTGAAAGTTTAGCTTTGCGTACAATGTGGAATACTTGATTAGTAGGCAATTTTGGTTCATCGAAAACTCCTAACAAAAATCGTGACAGGAGCAAATTCCACCAGCTCGAAATGGTGAAACCGATTCCGCCTTCTCACGACAATCTGTCTATGAGTAATATGCTATCAGCTTCAATTACCGTATGAAGTCCCGCAAATCGAAGGTTCTTCACCACGGCGAATCCACGTTCTAGAACGTGATAGTAATCCGGATGCGACGAATCTCCTCCTGCATATAAAAAAACTGCTGCTTTTCTCATGCTCTTCCAAATCATGCATAAAACTAGTATCAGGAGCAAACCTCTTTCTTGCATCTCCTCATCAATCGTCGAGCACAAGTCGAGAATCCGCATCTTCATGTCATGCGCGCTGCCGCTGCTCGAACAAGACACTCCTTGCCCAGTCTCAATCCACTGTTAGCCTGGCTCTTTCTAATCTCCATCTTCGGCGATCGACCTCGCTCACCTGGGCGACACAACCCACTTTCGTTCACGGGCATACGTATTGGAACGAAGTATATATCGTCGAGGTTCCTGGTTTCAAGCGCAATAGATATCGCAATTCGAACCGCCTCATATGGGCATTGCCGACTGCTTTCTTACAAGCGTCAGCAAGCCGCCCAGAGTGTTATCCGGTTGATAAGGCATTGAAGTGATTATGTCCTCGCTTCGATAAGTACCAGCCTGATCGGCTGAGCAAGATCCAACAAGCAGAGTGTAGTCGTTGCAGCGAAGGTTTAATCCCGTAGTCTTTTATCAATCGAAGTCGAAGAGCTCACGCGATTTTGAACTAGACCCGCATGGCTATCAAGCGTAAGATAAACCACGAGTCCCTCATTTGGCTTCCCTCCGCCAAGAACCATCCTATCATAAGAGATAATCTCCCTTTGATGCGGCCATGCTACCTCGCCAATCACCATTGTCGTCCACGAAATAACATGCCCGCGTCACGATTCCCATCAAACAAACAGGCGCTGCAGAGCTAAATCTCAATACACTTTGCGTACATGTCGAGAAGAGCATTGCCCACGGATCATGCTCGCCTCTACATAAGACGCGCCCCGCAGCATGGATTGCTTTGCCTGGCAGATTCGCAGCCAAAGGAGAAGCACCACCAATGACTCGAGATACATAAAGATGCGTCGATTCGGCCCCCGTCGCCGCATAATCTCAAACACTTCTACGCCACGAAGCAGTCGGCCGCTCTGAATAAACGCGGAGATCAGGGCGGTCCTCGTAACCAGTCCCCTCTCCGGCATTTGTTCAACAGGCTCCAGAGCCTTCAAATATCGCCATTCGACGCGTCCCAGAAACCATAGCATCAATAACTATCGGTTTTCACAGTGATTGTACGGAACCTCGGGCGTCGTTCGGGGCACCGGCACTTGAGTACAGTATGTCGATAAGGGAGGACTTGCGACGGCATCGCCGGAGAAAGGGAGAGACGAATTGGGCGTAAGTGACTGCTTGCCGAGAGCGGAGGGAGCCCAAGCGGCGCAGGCGTTGAGACCGGACGAGGACTGAAGTGTCGGGGGGGACGAGAATTCGACTAGAGCATGCGGCGAAGTAGGGGGAGGACGAGGGCGGGGAGGGGAGGGAGAGCGCGGAGAGGAGGGCGGAGTAGAGGGCGGGCTCTCGTGGGGGGTTTCGTCGAAACAGTTGGTGGGCGTGGGCGACGGAGGGCGCACATTTGGCATGCGTAGGCGGCGAGGAGGAGGCCGGGAAGGAAGGCGCGTGGGGAGGCCGCATCTTGTACCAGAGGTGCGTCGTCGGCGCCGCGCACGCGGCGGCGGAGCGCGGCGGCGCGCCGGTTTCGCAGCGGAGCAGCTCGCGAGGTTTGGCGGCCGTGGGGCGCGGTGGAGAAGAATGGCATTCATTATAGATGGGCTTAATCAACATGCCTCTACACTGCACTGTATATTATTATTTTTGTTGGCTTATATTTGTATAGTATATTTTTAAGGAAACTTCAAAAAAAGAACACGCCCCTGTGGTTTCGTGCATTCTCAACTTTGCTACCGAGTACTGTGCGTTTATAACGTATAATTTGCCCTGTGGTGTCGTTTTTATGCTTTTTTTTTTGTCTTAATCAATATTTATTATTATTTTTTTGAAAATCAGTGACAAAGTAAATTAAAGGATAACTAAAGTGACATATTCGATAATAAGATTGGTTTTATCGAAGTTTTGTTTGTATATAATTTAAGAAATATTAACAAAAAGCTTTCTCGGAAAAAGATAAAAATTGAACCACAAGTGGGGGTAAATTGATACGTTTTAAACCAGGCAGTAGTCAAAGTGAGAATGCACGAAACCACAGGAGGTTATTTGAAAATTTTCCCTTATTTTTAAAGATGTTTTTATATAGAGCTTGGCTCCGTCCTCAGACATTCAATCGACGCTACTCTTTTCATGTCTTATAATAATAATACATATATAATATCTAGATATTTAAATTTTTATAAAAATTAATTTTATAAATCTTAATAAATTTAAATTTGAGTCAGAGATTATAAGTAAATTAGAATATTAAAAACTAAAGTGTCAATTCTTTTTCAGTTTGAAGACTAAAAAATATAATTTATAGAAACATTGAAAAAGAATTTGAAATTGAGCAACACTCTTTACAACTCGGACAAGTATTTACTGACTAAATACATTATGTGAAAATAGTCTTAAGTAGGCGCCCTCGTCATAATGAATAGAGAATCGGTTTTAACTAAATTTTTTAAAATCTAAATCGGTATGACGCGAAAAGATGTTAGACCTACGATTCCATGCAGTGTTCAATCGATCAACCTAGGGCAGCCAACCCTTGATATCTTAAGGTAGATAAAATTATTATTAGTTATGCATAAAATATAACATAAAAAATAATATATATCATAGTTTTTTAAAAGGTTTTCAAAAAAATTAAGATTAAACTGACCTGAATCGTTTGATCAATAACATAAATGGTAATAATTCAGTTCAGACCGACAAATTAAAATCTAACCGTTCGTTTCAACAGGTAATCAAATTTTTAAGCCTTTTGATTTAATGAGAGTCAACCTATCACAGACCTAGGAGTACTGATCTCTTCTGTAACTCCGGAGTTTGAGGGGAGCCTCATCTCTCATTCTTCCAACCCTCAACGTACTTCCAAGCAATACAATAGATTCCCGACAGTATCTTCCAGGCTTGCAATTCAAGATTTTGTTGAGTTCTGCAATCGGGAGTAACTGCATGAGCGCCCTAAATGGCATCTTTCGCAACATTTCACAAGCTTCTTCAGAGCACCCTTTCGCACTTACATCGAGCATGTCGATATAACTTCCTCTCACAACATATGTAAGACTCAGATAAAACTACTAGTATATTTAGTAGTACCGTTTCAACGAAATTGTCGATATCCAAAATTTGCAATCATCTATCGAGGCAATCAAAGTGAAAGGTAGCTAGCCTGAAGAGTGAAAAGATGGGAACATATCCATCCATAGCCACACTTCAAAAGCCGCAATAATTATGCCTCAAATCCACCTGGAGTTGACACGCAAAGGTTTGCCAAAGAAGAAGTTGCGTGCAGTAAGATGATGGCAGAGACTCGAGAAAATAACGATCAGAGATCCATGTTCTCTTATAATTTGCTTCTGCAATAGAACATAAACAACATATAAAATGCAGTCCATCTGTAGCTTTCTGACACATTCTAAAGAGCGATGAATTAAATAATAAACTGACCGGTTAAAAACTCAAAATGATAAACATCAACATTCCTTTATGACAGAGTAAGAAGAACGATTTTAATTAGCTTAACTGAAATGACTCACAAACCATCAAGAAATTTTCGAGTTCTCAGATTCCAAAAATACAAAATAACGTTATTATTTTCAGCATAATTGCTTAGAATGCTACATAAGAACCCACGCTAGCAGTACTCTTAACTCTTTTTTTTTAATCTCGTTAACAAACACAGCTTATGATAGCCTAAAATATAGGGCCCAATCATTAGAGAAATCATAGAAAGCACACCAGAGTTTGAAGAGCCATTAGAGCGCAACTATCGATGCTCATGCGGCTCGTCTCCTGTTTCGATCGCTGGCGGCTTCCAGATTTCTGCAACCAAACGAACAAATGATACTCCTAGCAAGCTTGCTACAAGCAATGCAAATAACGTACTAGGCTCACAAAGTCATAGATTAGGTCAAATGTGCTTGATGTTAGTTCTCTTACACTGGCTTCGATCGTTTCTAACTGCGTTCATCCTTGCAAACATATTGCCATAGAATTTGCATTTTCTTGTTGTATTCCTTTACTTTCTCCTTCCAGAGTCTTTATTCCAACTTCACATCCCTGAGATCACTAAAATCATGAATGCAAGTGTTTGAAAATAAATATTACTTATGTTAGAATGTATTCAGGATACCTCCCAAAAGAACCTTTTACGGATCTATCTCAAGCGCCTTTCTTAATATTTTAATCTCCGCCAACAGACTAATCATGCATCAGCATGGATATAAGCTTGAGCCGCTCCCTATATGCGAGGGCTTTGTCACTTCGGCGTCAAGCTCTAGACCTGATAATGAACAGTTCAGACCGACAGTAACGGAACTACTGCGTTGATGCCGGATTGATAAGAAAATTCAATGATCGCTACCTTTGCGTGCAAAGGCTTCTCAGCCTCGTAAATTTGTATACATCTTTGAGTTCAGCTTACAGCGCATTGTTTAAGGATTTGCAATAGGTACATCTCCAGCACTTTGTGATGCTTGCTCTTTTCTTCATCTAGTTTGAATTGAGCTATACATATTCGATGAACTAAGTATCAGCTCTACATGGGTAAAACAAATAGGTTTATTAATTAGACGTAAATGTCAAAATAATGAAACTTCTAATAGAGCAAAATTGTGATATGATTAGAATATACCTTTCGTATCTCTTGAAGCTCTTTCGTATTTACCACAACTTGAACAGTCATTGCCCTCCTCTTTCTTCTTAACCAGCAGGCTTCAATTTGTTCTCGCCGCAATTATTTATGATTCCCAAGCTCCTTATCCTAAAGATGGCACATTAAATACATCTCATTTCTCTATTCATTATTATAAAGTTCGAAATGGGGGTATCCAAGATAGTGACACTACCTTTAGCTCAAAGGAATCAAGCTCAAACGCGTTATTAAAATCACGAGTTGGAGTTTGGTGGACAACTGCAGATCCTGCTTTGGACATCGGCTATTGAGCCAAATGCTCTCAGGTGGTATTGTTAACGCAGAGCAACCTCCCTTCTTCATGGTCATCAACAGCCTTAGTCGAGACATCAATGACTTGTTCTGTCCATCTCAATTGAACATCAATGTCATCGTTTAAATTCATTCAACGTGCAAACAAAATTGTGAATAGGAGACAGAAGATAATGGGTTTAAGCGGAAACAAAGAACTAAAAACATTCAAAGTCATTGAACTGCGAATGGCTTCCTCGACGTCATGACCCTTCTTCACAAAACGAGTCCGATTCTTCCGGTCCCAAAATAACCTTCAGCTGTAGTTATCAAATTAACATACTTGTTAGACTATACGTTATAGGGCTATAAGGAAAAAGCTAAAAAGCGTATGGCAACATCGTCGCATGATACTGCAACCTTTGAAACAAGCTCCATCATTGGGTCGGTCAACAGCCCTCTCCTTCTTGAGATCTTTTAAGGATTTTCTATCATCTCCTATCTGTCGTAAAGTCTTCCATGACATCTAGCTCCGTTCCAATATGAAGGGTATATTTGGTGGCACAGCGCCGTTTCCCACTCGCATGGCCTCCGCTTTGTCGACCAAACATCTATCAGAAAACCCAAGCCAATTTATTTATGCTAAGATCACTGGTAATGTTTACTGTAATTAAAGGAAGGCTACTCATTAAATTTAAGAGAAAAAACTTGAATGAATTACATTGTTGGCTTCACGTAAGAACGCTTTCTCAGCCTTCTTCTAGTTTTCACAAGCTTGCCGGCAGCGAAAAAACCCTGCACCGAGAGAGAAATCTTTCATAAACAACCTGAATACGATCACCTAACATGTCGGCTACAAAGAGCAAAGCAAGTACAGCTCTCACCATACCTGAACCGTTGGGAACTCGCTCCTTCCATGTTAGATGACAATTCCATCCTCATAGTCGCCATCGTCGTATTTTATCTAATATTGAAATAACTGGTGTCAGTTCAACTACTATGGACAACACAGAACATATGTTGCAAAATAGGAGTCAAGGTTCGAAAAGATTACCAAATACTTTCATCCAAGATCTTTAGGTTCTCCACTTTTCGCCTTCTTAAGTATACATCTTAAATACTCTCTCCATGTTTGCAGATCTCTTACGACATGGGACCAAAAGACGAGAGCTCAACACAAATGCGAGAGTAGCAATTGGCGGGATTGTGGGTGGCCGGATCCTGATTCACGCGTATGCCAATTCAGGAGGGATGGTGAAAATGCAGTCATCACGCTTCTTCATTGTCTTTGATACCTGATTCCATCCCTTTTATTACTTGGCCTGCAACAAAGTTACAAACTCACACATCTAAATTGCAGTAACACAACAAAATATTCATCCGTCCAATTAGACAGGTACAAACAAAAATCTTAACATGCCAAAAAAAAGATAAGAGGACACAAAATTGATAATCAAAAAGCTATTAACAAGTATAGCGTATCCACTCTTGTAAAAGACAATAAATCGGTGATCATTAATCAACCTTGTTGCATAGACGAATAGAAAGATGCCTGTCGATCGTAATCCTAAATTTTTTACATTCAGATCCAAGATCTCCATAAAATTCCAGGATAAAGTTCTTCCAGTATTCATAGTCTTCCCCATCCAAAGAAGGTATTCTAGGTCACAATGAACTCGACGCAGGAAAGTGGCATGCACAGGGATGTTCAACCTTCTCATTACGTGCAGAACACGAACTTCGATTTTGCTGGCGCCCGCCAGCTGGACCGATGTTTCCTGTCAACTCTCCATGCACTGGCCAGTTCCTCTGCTGGACACAAAGGACCCACATTCCTTATACTGCTCATCACTGGCCAGTTCGCATGTGGCCATGCATTTAGTGACATCCGCACGCACCAGACGGTGATGCGAATTCCACTGACGAGCAGTTGGGTTGGACCCCGCAGTTAACTTTAACAGAAGCTTCGCCCTAATTCGCAATATCAGTTAACGACACTTGTCTAGAAAACAGTTAAGAGATAATTCAGTTACTAAATACAGTTCTTGTCAGCAATCTATACTGATTTTGCGATCGTCTGACACCAGCCTTTAAAATAAAAAAAATTCAGTTAGACATCGAGACACTAACTCTCTGACGAGCTGCGGTTTGCCTATTGGGCACCGTATACTCTCACACGCATGAAACACTAAGTGCTCAACCGCCAATGCCCAATCATCCAAAAAGGCTTATTTACACATTTGGTATTTTCAAATATAGCATAACACAATAAAGCACAACCGTAACTTGCAGATATCAACCAACAGACATCAGGAAGGAAAGTATAGTTTGACCATCGGACATCAAATGAATTTAAGCCACAATACTTCTTTTTGGAATGTGATTTCATTCCGTTGTCCGCTGTGCAACAAAAACCTCTTAAAAATAGACATTACTGATGCATCACTTCTCAGATATTTACGAGTTATTTTACAAATATTCAAACCAAGAAAAAATGCTGAGTGAAACTTGGGTAACATGGTCTGCTCATCAAACAATATCATTCAATACCTTTCTTAATTCTAATCGCAACTTAAATCTCTAAGCTCAATGAACTAATACGCTGAACATAAAGTACGCCACCGATGATGTACTATACAAACGATGCACTCCATGCAGTAAAAATGTATAGTGGAAAAGCCTATCCTATCTTCAACACACGCATGACCGAAGTAATAGTTACAAGATTACGTGCGAAGGAAGATTTCACCTGCCCGACTTAACACTTAACGGAGTCCCCGATCCGGCGACTCGAAGAACTTAGGTCCCATCAAGCAGAGAGCGTTCCGTCGTGGTAATGCACTAGCAACCCAAACTCACCCAAAGATCAGATTTTTACACCTATGCCAAATCACCATAATAAAACAAAAAACAACAATAACACATCGCAAAACCCAACAACCCTTAAAACAAGTGTAGAAAGAGAGAGGAGAGAGAGAGAGAGAGAGAAGACGAGACTACAAATGGCTCCGATTGCCCGATCCCTTCCCAAAGGTCACATTTTTATCATCAATCGACATGAGAACACTCCAATAATACATCATCATAAAAACTCCGCACAAAACCCCAAGAAAAGAAATAAAATAATTTGCTGAGGAGACAAGACCAAAACTAAATGCCCGCTCCACTTACACCTCAAGACGCGGTCGTCGCATACTTCGTGGAGTGTCCCGACCCTTACTCCTCCTTAACGGCTGTCCTTCCTTAAGCGCCCTGCTTCCCGATTCCTTCCCTCGCCGACTCTTGTCATCGAGGCTCTCGTTCGGCGAGATCCATCATGTCCTCGTCATCTCTCCTCGCAGCGGGGAGATCGAGAGCTCCTCGTCCATCGGTTCAAGCGTAACACCAATGGATCGATCGATCGATCGAACCCCTCATATAATCAAGCGATCATGGGTACGGAGATACTGGGTCGTGTGAGTTAGGGTTGGGGGGACGAGGGAGGAGAGAGAGGAAGGCTTTTTAAAAGGGCCGTGAGGAAGAGGATAGTGTGGGGATTCTAGAGAGTTCCGAAGAAGCGAACAGAAGTAGCGAGACGCGGAGCGAAGGAGCACTGAATGCTTCTAAGTGACTGGTCCGCTTCGTTCGACTTTTGATTAGATTATCATGGTTAGGTAAAAAATGCATATGCAATTAGACGCCCTTACTAAGTTCATCTGAAATAACACTCATGTAGCCTTTTAAATTATATTAATTAATTACTAATTTTTTTCAAATTAAAATTAGTAAATAACAATCAATTATAAATTTGGTAAAACTTGCTAATGCTTATTTAACCAACATTATTTAATTTTACAAAAAATCATAAATAAAAAAAACTAAGAGGTATTAATCTAAAAAGAAGTAAAAGTTTCAGGGATAAATTCAAAAAATGTACTACCGTTGAGGGTCTCCACGTAGCGTTGGACGCCGATATATTCAATATTTGAATTTGCTTTGAGTGATGCCGCACAAATTATTAACAATGATGAAGAAAATATTGCTCGAAAATAATTTATTTATTTTGGTAATAATAACGCATTGGCCAATCGAATTTAATTGTTAAGAATTAAAAGTAGGCAACTACTTATTTGTATCTTTTTTATAAAAAAAATAATGTAACTAAAAATGTGATCATCGAGTTTTAAACTAATTGACTCTGTATGCAGTTGATGAGTTTGTTTAAACATATTTCTAAGATCCTATTTAGAAGACAAAGAAGTATTCGCGCCATTTTGCGATTGTCCGCGAGCCCAAAATGGCCGGCTTCCACTCACATTTGTTGATGCTTAAGCATCCCATCTAACACACACATTGTTGGGCTTAAATGATCCCGAGTCGCACCCACCCATTTAGCTGTCTTAAGTTTGGGCCCTGAGAGTTTAGGTTTTGCTATATATTTGTGCCTTACAAAGAGAAAAATAATTTTCTTTTCCATCCGTAAAACAGAGTATAACCAGAGTATAAAGAAAACAATATTTTGGCAAAAGTGAGAAATTTATTTTTTTTATTTTCCTTTGTGAGAGATGGGTACACGCTACCTCCGCTTCGTTTATTTCATTTTGAAATAAGCTTAGCTGAAATGTATAACTAGTTAGGATTCTGAACTTCTGAGTCTCGGATACAATATCAAGCCTTTTACCACTTGCTCTACGTGGACGATCGGTATTTTTTATTTTATTAATAAAATAGCAGTACACTAAATAGCCAAACAATATTACACTCAAAGAAAAGTCCAAATAACATCTTCAATCAAAGTTTGACTTTCTTAGTAGAAAACACTGGACCGGTACTCCTACGACAGAAAATCCTTACTCTAAAACGTAGCGAGATAGCGAGGAATAAATCATCAAATTTGTTCCACAAATCTAAACTCCCACATATTTTGACTACATGAAGTGTTTATTTTTTTTTTTTGAAAAATAAGGTAACACGCTACTCAGCGCGTCCGCTTATTTATTAAAGAAAATGAAATAGGCCTATAAGAAGTGCGAAATCTAGGACCCAATAAAAAAAATAAAAAAAAAAAGGTTCAGTAGGTAGAACGAATCCCACTCTTTCAATAACTGCCGGAAGCTGATGGAAACATCCTCTCAGGATTCGGTTTGATTTTTTCTAAAGCCGATCATTGTTCGTTTCTGGGCCTCCAAATGCACCCAGCAACCGATTAAATCAGATAAGGTCCTTATTCTTTCTTTGGCCTCTTCTATCTTTCACTCTGTCGCAAGCCGCGGGTTAACTCATCCTAAGTTGAACTCGCACACACCTGAACAAATAACCTGCTAAAACCACCTGGTGAATCATAGATGGTCTACGTGTTTCCTCGGCCGCCGCATAGTGCGCTGGTTAGGCCTGAAACCCAACCTCTTTAGCTAATCTATCGTCGGTAGGATTCTCTATTAAGGACCAGCCAGCAAAAACTTTAACCTTAGGTGTGTTTTTAGTTCGCGTATCTTTTAAGATCTCAGCTATCCCGGCAGATAAAAGAAATATGAAGGTGTTTGGCTAAACGCACTAAGTAATCAGTTGGTTAATAATCAGATTCACTTGGGAATAAGATTCACCCTAAATAGCCTAATTCTCATTCCGTTCGAGGGAGGGTGGGTATCCTCAATATTAATAATTGGGATAGAGAGAATATTCTAATCTCTTCTTTCTTCTTAACTGCCGGCTAATTGATATTGATTTTTCTTTACAAACTCTACCTTATTCGTCTCTCTAACTTTCTTTGCTCTCTAATAATCTGCACTTTTTTTTCTCTTCTCTAAACTAAGCTTTCTCTCTCTCACTCTTTCTAAAATTTTCAACTCTCTCACTTCTCTCTAGTTCGACTATATTTTTCTTTCTATTTTTTTAATTATGCTCTCTCTCTCTAACTTATACTCTCTCTCCTTTTTATTCTAAAAAAGATGTTGAAACTTTTGTTAACATTATCTAAAATTTAATTAAATAAAAAATAACTTTAATTTGCTATATTTTTTTTGTTAATATTAAATAACAAATTGGCTAATTAATATTACCGTGGCGAACCAGAAACACATGGAATTTCACATTCTTAGTAAATCAGGAATGAAGTAGAAATATAAATTACTCGATATTTTTATTCTCTAGTAATATTTCATAATGACGAAGCAAGACGCACCCTAAAGAGGATTTTGTACTCTCCGAGGCAAATAGAGATGCTCGGACATCCCTCGTCACACCGTCGCACCCGACACCATAGTCGATTTACGAGCTAAGAACCATAGTTGCCCTCGGCCATTGTATATATCTGGTCTATCTCGTGGAATAGTGATTCATTACGAGGTACGAGCCGTTCGATCGATCGTCGTCTCGAAAAGAGGTACATAGCATATAATAACATCAACGTAATAATACCAATCTAAGCCAATTGAAAGTGCCGCATGGCGATGAGCGATACGAAGACAATTCGATAACAATAGCGCCAATTTATACTCCAAGTGGAATTAGCAGTGGAGCCATACTAGCGCTACGAACAGCCGCAGAAAACATGAAGGTAAAGTTTTAAAAAGAGATTTCACCAGCCCACTTGTTGTCACACAAATTGTGGACAATTAATGTACGTAGGCAGCTATGTAGATAGCCAGGGCTCCAGAAACTGCAGCGGCCTGGCAAAAGCTCTCTTAAATTAACACATCCTTCATATCTATCAGGTAAAATAATCAGAAGCAATGTTAAATCCCTTATCTGCATCATTAAATCCCACGTTTCCCGCGGCAAAATGGATTGGTTAATTTGTTTACTTTATCGAGTGTAATATTACTATATATTTAACATCACGGGTCTTTCCCTGCACTAAGCTTTGTGCGATTTACTTTATAGTTCTAGACGTGGAAAAAAATGTACGTAGCATAAATTATCGAATTTAATTAATTAATGCATCCTCCGATAGTATTCCCTAAATAAAGCCCATAATTTAAACATTTTTTCCGCTCTTATCGATGATGCTATAGGTTACGAGTTTCCTATATATTTTATTTAATTTTCTTAGCCCAAATTAAGATTAATCATTTTTTTAAGAACATAATGGGTTTAACAGTAAAGTACATTAGCAATTGCAACACAAATAAGATGTTGTAATATTTGAAAACTTTCGAAGGAGTATATTCAGAATTAAACTTTGTAATAAAAGATGCTGTAATTCCCAAACTTGCAAAATAATACAGATTTGTCCTTGAAAATTTTTTAACTATTTTAAAATCGTAAAGAGACATAACATGGTCATACCGGAAGAGAGAAGAGAGAGAGAGAGAGGAGGAAAATACGGGGAAAAAAAGAAAATCTAAGATGTGCCTCTAACCTTGAGGAGATAGGGGGGATGGGAGTAAAGTGGGTTGGCATACCTGTTGGGGTTTAGAGAAGAACGATCAATGGATGAGACAAAGAGGAGTGTGTGGTTGTTAGATCTGACCTGTTTGTGGTTTATTAATTATTATACTATATATATGTGTTAGTTTTATTCTTGTTGTCCCCTTAAAGAAATTTCAATTAGAGGGTAGGGTACTTGATTAAACTAATACCATACTTGATGCTTGCCTTTTTTTTAAAAAAAATATCCTGAAATTTTTTTCCTTCTTTTTTTTTTTGGCTTAAATTACAGAAAACGCCTCATGTTAAAACCGATTTTTCACTTTCCGCTCCTGTTCCATTTAAAATCTACACTTTTCCTCATTGTCAAATAAAAATATTCAAAAAAAGGGAGGTATGGTGTGGAATGTAAAATAATCATTTTACTTCGCTCCCATTTTGGCCCTCATCCATGGTTCACCAAGAGAAAGACTGAGGGTATTTTTTGGTAATACAAAAATATATATAATATTTTATAAACAGAATCCTAACGGATTACTAATGGCCGGCGAGCGAATGAACATTTTTCATTTTAAAGAAGGCAAAGGTACAAAAATTTCAGGCATTATTATTATAGCGGCCTATATCCCTTTTGAAATCCCTGCCATAAAATCAAACTCAGACGCATCAGAACACAACCTGGTGTCTTTACCACTCAGATTTCAGGGTATGGTGGCTAAATATATAGAATTTTCATACAGCGAAATTTGGTGCAATGAACTGTTGAAATAAATAGCTCATTATTCACGTAATGAGCAAATAACGATCGAAATCGGCGTATAAGATGGTCAATTGTCCATTGGGGGGCCATCAAAGATCAATGTGTACTGTTTTGACACGTAACGAAATTTGCACTATTGATACATTATTTTGCAAGCGGAAATACAAGGGAGACGAGCGGGAAATCACCGACAGGGAGAGAATTGTCCGCTTGCCAACTACAGATCGTAAGCCCACACCAAATCCAGGTTCAGGGGAGGTTCGAGAGCTGAAATTCAATGATTGACTTTTAAGGCAATGCATATAGTGTTATTGCTTAAGTTAACCCATAAACTAAACTAACACCTACAAAGAGGATTGAATGAATTTCAACTAACTTACCTTGTTCTTACAGTTCACTCCTCTCGCTTTCACCATTCATTCATTGTTTTCCCACACGTTCAACATGTCCAAATAGTGCGGCACTAGATATCTTTAAACTTAAGGGCCCACATTTTCAATCATTCCCTTGTTTAATGCTATTGTTGTCGGCATAGTAAATAGTTCAAACTTTAGTCTCTACAACCCCCCATAATTCTGTGAAGGAGAGATAATTCAGGAGTTGAAATAATAAAATGGTGTAAATTTGCAAGCTGGTATGGTTTTATTACGTGTTAGGAGGAATATGTTGTCTAATCTAGGGCTTTTTGTGTGCAGTATAGAAGAACAAGAGCCCTTCATATCAAATAAGAATTGTTCGAGAGCAACTGCGCCAATGCCCATGTATTCCTTTATGCGATACT